>NW_020837948.1:62853189-62918978 GCF_003676395.1 Aethalodelphis obliquidens | reverse complement strand
AATCACTTTGCTGTATACCTGAAACTAACACAACACTGTAAATCAACTATATTCAATTAAAAAAATTAAAAAGTCTTTTAATATGAGTTCTGCTTTATCAGACAGGAGTTAAATACCACTCTTTATGTAGATCATATAACACAGGAATTGTGCCTCTAGGAGTCAGATAATTAATGTGAATGCGTCATAGGGTAGAGACAAGTAGGACAATAGGTGGGGATCCTAGGGCCCTGTAGAGGAGGGCAGGTTCTGTCAAAAGCAGTATTCATTACTCAGCAAAACCATTATTGCCGTGTGGGGATATGCCGCCAATGTCTGCAGTTTTTCAGAAGCAGAAGATGGAATGGTAGTTTGTATGTGAAATTTAGTGATGTCCAAGTCATTATTTAGCTCACACACACACACACTCCAAGGCTAAACAAAACAGAACTCACATCTGGATCTGGTCCATGGATCTCTGGTGCAGAATGCCTGATTTAGAGCAACCTGTTCATTTTATAGATGAAGAAATAAGATCCATAAAAGTGAGATGACTTGCTCAAGGTCACACAACTAACTCAGGAGCCAACCAAGACTCCGTTTTCCTGAATCTTAAATCTCAGTTGCTTTCATCATACCTTACTGTCTTACAAGAAATAAGGTTATAGAAAGATTCAAACTATAGAAGGCCTGAGAAGGGCTTTCACTCTCCCCTACCCCTCATCCTCCGTTTGAATGATTAACCACAAACATTGGTTGGTGGAAGGTCTGGGACCTCCACGTGGCTGCATCTCAAGTCCTTCTCAGCTGAGTGTCCCTTTAAGATTTGTCTTGACAAAGGGAATATGTGAATGATGGAGCCATCGACAAAGAAAGGCAAAGAACTGGGCCTTGACAGCTCACTGAGGAGTTTCAAAAGAAAATTCCCCAGTGCTTACAGTTTGCAGGACGCAACCTAGGACCAGCAAACTCTTCCCCGTTTACAAGTGGGAATCAGCGATGGACAGCAAGTCCTGGTTTCATTTCCCACCAGGAATAGACAAAGTCTCCCCAAGAAAATTATCCCCTTATGACAGATAAAAATAGAATTGCAATTCATGCTTCCATCTACTCCCTCTGTCTTCAGGCTCTTAAGGTGTATTTTCTGTTGTAATGGCTGATTTAGATGGATTCCCGGGGTGCTGTATCACTGTTGGTGACATTAATGGTCTTGGGCTCCTGAATTTTGATTGACTGGTATGATCTGTGAAACTATTTCAGGACCTAGATTTATTATTATTAAGCCTATAAAATGGTGTCAGGGTCAAACAAGCCCATGATGTGTGTTGTGATGCAAATATGGGCAAGGGGTGGATGTCGCCATTTAATAGACGTGAGTAGCTAGAGCAAACCGTGCTTCATCCTCTACTCATGACCTGCCTCTAGGCCCTCTCCCAAAGGCACAGTGGATTTAGGTCCCGATTGTATGGGGGCGGAGGGTTGGGGGGTGGGGAAGAAGGAAGATAAAAGGGGTATTACTAATTATTCTCCTAAATTGTTTAATTCCTTAAAGAGGTTTTGAAGATTTTATTTTATTTTTCAGCTCACTTGGAAAGGACTAAAGATTTCCTGTTTTTTTTCTCTGACTTGCAAATATTATCTAGCTTTCCTAGCTCAAACCTGTTGTTTTTGGAGTCTGAGAGAAATATCGATGCTATCTCATTCAACCTCTATCAACGAGAGAAGAAAAGACTAAACAGGGAATTATATGACTAGCCATTTATCCTTTCTTCCTTCCCTCCAGAAAGCTTGGCTCCAGTATTAAGAGCAAGGAAATGGACCTTATATTAGGCTGGGTTCCAGAAAGATATTCTCAAGAACACCATTGCGAACTCCCTTTTGGAAAGGAAGGGGTACTCCATAAAATAATAACCCATACTTTCCATTTATATATGGGATATAGAAAGGTGAAAAGAGCTCCACTCTTCCAACAACAAAAAGCCAGACTTGCACATTCACAACTTTCTGTAAATTTCAGAGAGCTGACGTTACTAGTCAACCAACTAGCTAACCAACTAAAACTAACTAAATCTAGGGAAGACAGATGATTGCAAGCAGAGATGGGATGTGAGTACTTTCTTACCTTGGGCTGATGCAGCTGGACACCAAAGAATAATAGGGATTCAGCTAAAATTATTAACAAATTGATTGGTAGTGGCCACGTATGAGCTAATGGGACAGTATAGAATCCTGGGGCCACAGATATAACGGAAATTCACTCTGACTCTTCTCCACTGACCTCAGAGGGCACTCACAGAAAAGACTGGTGAGAGTAACGGGAAAATGTCCCTGCAGGTACAGACTGGGAGAGAGGAAGGGCAGCCACCATGAGAAAGCTTTGAAGCCATGCCCAGATTCTTCCCCTGCATCTCCTCTGTAGAACAAAAGTCTTAAAACTGCTGTAGGGAGAAGGCAACAGCCAACTGCAACTAGGGTGAGAAAAAACCCTCTGACCTCTGGGATA
The DNA here is from genome assembly GCF_003676395.1 of Aethalodelphis obliquidens. Lineage (NCBI taxonomy): Eukaryota > Metazoa > Chordata > Mammalia > Artiodactyla > Delphinidae > Aethalodelphis > Aethalodelphis obliquidens. The sequence continues at coordinate 62,916,496 of NW_020837948.1, read as the reverse complement.
AAGAGGAACACAGCATACTGATAAAGGGATTAGTCATCTGAAAGACAACATCCTAAGCGCACCTAACACCAGAGCATCAAAATACTTGAATCAGAAATAGACAGAAGTGAAAGGAGAAATTGATCGTTACACCTAAGGCTTCAACATTCTTCTCTCTGTCACTAATACAAAAATAGGTAGAAAATCAGTAAGAATAAAGAAGACGTGAAACTTGAACTAATTGAGATCTATAGAATATTCTATTTAACAATGGCAGAATACACATTATTTTCAAGTGCACATGGATCATTCACCAGGATAGGCCATATTCTGGGCATAAACTAAATCTTAACAAATTAAAAACACTATAAAATTATACTAAAAAACATTCTCTGACCATAACAGAATTAAAATAGAAATAACAGAAAGATATCTGCGAATACGTAGAAATAAAGCTATGCCTTTCTAAATTTCCCAGGGCTCCGAGAGATATTCTCAAGGGAAGTTAGAAATACATAAACAAAATAGAAATAAAAACAAAACAGATCAAAATGTATGGGGTACAGTTAAGGCAGTAGTTATAGGGAAATGTATAGCACTAATTGCTTATATTAGAAAACGGGAAAGTTTTCAAATTAGTTATCAAAGCTTCTACTTTAAGAAACTAGAAAAGAGCAAATTAAAACCAAAGGAAGATGATGACAGGAAATAACAAAGAGCAGAAATCAATGAAATTTGAAATAGAAAAACAATAGGAGAGTGCTACCCCCTTTTTAGCACTTATTGTGCTAAATAGATTCTATTATCCTAAAACACCTTGAAGAATTCAAAGTGATCATTTCCTTAGAGTGGCCAGTAGATTCCTATGAGACTGATCTTCCCCAGAAGTCAGCCAGGAATGATGAGTGTGGAGGTCAGTGTCTGCTTTGGGCATCACCCTCTGTTAGCCAGCAGTGCAGGACAGCTGCAAGGGATTTCTTTAACAATCCTAAACAAAACGTCCCCTGTCTTCAGAGAGCCTCCAGGCAATCACGGGAGACATATAAGCAACGCCTGTCTCTGGTGCAACTGAGATGCTCCCCGGCTCCTTCAGAGGCTGTGCTGACAGCCATCATAGCACATTGTAGCATCATTACGGCATTGCTGACCTGTCTCCCATGACTGAGAAAGCGTCAGCATGAAAAAGAAGTAGAAGGAGGATCCACACAAAACAACTGGAATTATCTTTCTGTTTAACATAATAAGTGCAGTTTAATGGAACAAAACATGCTAAACTGAAAAATCTTTTAGTTTATATGACACTCCTCCCAATTCTGTAAGTAGGGTATTTCATTCTTCACTTAAGCCACTGCTAGAGTCCTGAGTCGTAGAATTTTGTGAATGCTGGCTTTTCAGCAATTCATTTAAATCTGTTTTTCTATTCTTGTTTTGGAAATTATGTAATAGACATGTACAAACAACTAAAAAAAATTAGCCCTTTTGGGGGCTTCTGAGGACAAGAGGACTCAGAAGACAAGTTAAGCTGTTAATTCACCATGTTTCAGTACATTGCTGAATGGATACTTGCATAATGACATACGCATATCAGTAAACAAAGAAGTTGCACATCTCCACTAAAATTCAGTGCAACAAGATACCTAAAAGTCCTGAAAAGTATGTTTTTAGGCACTATATATATAATAAACCAGCTCCTAACACACTGAGTTCAGGTGTCTGTATATCCAATATTCTTGATATGAGATGCAGTTATGTTTAGACTGAAGTCTTATTAAAAGCGTTCCATAGAAATCAAAGTCAGCTTTTAGAATAACCCCATGTAAGCGGAAATTCTATGGCTGTGTGTGTGTGTGTGTGTGTGTGTGTGTGTGTGTGTGTGTGTTTGTGTGTCTGGAAAGGCTTCCCTGGAAAGGCTTCCCCAGGCAGATAGATGGTTTGCCCCCAATTAAAATGAGGGGCAGTGATGAGAGGTGAGACTCAGGGAGTCCACAAACCTATCTGGGGCTGGAACAGGCATTTGTTCTGTCTCAGAAAAAAAACAGGAACTGAAACTGTGAGAGTCAAGGAGCTCTAGGGAGGAAGAGAACCGTTAGAGCTGAATTAAGGTTGGGGCCCAGGCTATGGTTCCCAAAAGGAAGTTAAATGCCTTCTGAAAATGTCACCTACTCCATATCTATTATACCAACATATTCTAGGAGTTTAGCTTTTTGTCCTAAATAAGCGCTCTCCTTGTCTCTTGAAAAGTTTGTTGCCCTCTGGTAAGCACATAGCTTTTCTCCTAGGCCTCTTAGGGGCCCAGCCTAGGCCCAGACTTGCTGGTCTTGATAGACAAAGTAGCGAACTCAACCAAGGAATCTAATCCAAAGGGTGATTGTGGGTGTGTGCTTCCGCAGGAGTCTGGGGCACTGTCTCAACCCTCAGCTTTGTCTATAAAGCACTATCTCCCAATCTTGTTCTGGTCCTTCCCGTGGTATGGACCAGACACCTGTATTTTTCAAAACTTCCATGATTTTGCTCTTCAGTTCCATGAGAACCATTATATTAGGCAGGGATTTCTTAAAGGACGAAGACTGTATTTTTCTCTATTTATTCAACTAATATTTGTTGAGCATCTCCAGTGGGCCAGGAACTGTTAGTGGATGGCTATAGGATAGTGAGTAAGAGGGGCATCGTCCCTGATCTCCTGGAATTTTCACTGGGGGAGTTAGACACTAAACAAATAATTATAGTTAATTAAATATTTACAACTGATTTAAGAACTACAGAAGACAAACTTCTATATCCCAGGACGTGGCCTAGCACAGTACATACACATAATAAGTCTTTGTCGAATGTCTGCTACTCTGTGGGTTACCTGCATTGACATTAAATGCCCGAGTATATTCTGGTAAGAGTTACTAGGCAAGAAAAACTCTCAGAGAATGTTGGGGAAGCCTGGTTTAGGCAAAGTCCAACAGGCTTCCTTAATGTAGGACTTCTTCAGACTTTAACCTGCTGATGTGTACTGAGACTCTATAGCAGCCCCCTGGTGTGCATGGGGTGTCACAGTCTCTTGTACTCTGCAGTGTCTCAAGGAGCCTACTCATCTGGAGACGCTCTCTTGGAAACACTTTTCCGAGTGTTTTCAGGTGGAACTTCAATGCTTCCTTTCCATTGCTGGCAGTTGGGCCCTAGAGAGTCTGCTGCTGACCTGGGGTTTTTTTTTCCGGTAACACCATCCTGCCCCTTGTTCAGGGGCACTCTCTGTGGCACCCAGATACAAGGGGAACATTGCTTCCACTTAGGGTTGCATGGAACATACTTATACCAAAAAATTATTTGTGTTTATCTGAAATTCAATTTAACTGGGCACCCTGTATTTCTCATTTGCTAAATCTGCCAGCCCCACTTTGGTGCCAGCCTGCTCTGTCTACCACGAGTTCTGCCCGTGGGGTGCTGGACTGTGAATACAAGGGGCTGGGGAGGCTGCCCTGCAGGTGTCATCCTGGCCGAGCCAATAGAAGCCCAGTCCAGCTGCTGTGCAGATGTGCAGGACAGACCTTGCCGGGAGGCACTCCTGCTGCTGCCCTACTTGGCCAGGGTCCACTGCTGGGGAGCAGGTCAATTTCACACTTCTCATTTCAAAACCAGGAAAATGATGAGTTCTGTCAGCAAGTTTCTGTGGCGTGGAATAGACTCCAGCAGTGATTTTTAACCAGGGGCAATTTGGCAATGTCTGGAAATAGTTTTGGTTATCACAACTGGGAGTAGGGGACAGTGTTACTGGCATCTAGTGGGCCAAGTCCAGGATAAACATCCTACAATACACAGAGTAGCCCTTGCACCCAAGAATGACCCAGTCCAAGACGGAAACAGTGCCAAGGTTCAGAAACGCTGGACGAGAGGAAGCATTACCACGTTTCAGAAGCAAGGCCAACCCTAAGGAAGTTTGCGAAGAGGAGAAAGTTTTAGTCCTCTATCCCTGACCTTCTTCTTTCAATAACACCTGCTCTACAAGGAGTCCAGTGTCCCTATGTTGCCTTTGGTTCCTTTAGCTGAGGAAAACCATATCTGCATACCGCACCCCAATTTTTATGACAGTATTAATGACACAACATGCTAATTTTTCAAAACATGTTCCTGTTCAAAACACCATTCAAGAGATGGTGTGGCAGACATTGCTAATTCCTTACTTCAGAGCCAACCTCCCCTTTCTCCTTCCTAAGAGAATATCCAGCTTTGTCCAATGAAGCAAGGTGCCCAGTTGAAAATATGGAGCCCGTCAAACTTCGACTCAGCTAGAGGTGGATATGAGACAGGATAGGAAATTTGCTGGGTGGAGGTTTCAGAAGAAGATTGCTTGTCTAATAACAGCGGACAGACTTAGCTGGCACTGAGCATTGTTCCTTTTGTTCTTTCTCCTCTTCTCACCTAGACTGAGGGTGTGATGCGAAACAGAGAAGCAGCTGCTATCTTACGAGTGTGAAGACATAAGCCACACCCAGAAGGTGCTTGAACAAAAGAGCTCGAATCCTGGGTGGTTTCCTCCAGCTGGGGCATCATCCTGCACTAGCTATCTCCCGACTCCTTGCTGCAAGAGAAAAACAAGCAACTTGCTTCAAATGCTCAAGTTGGGTTTCTGTTCCATGTAACCCAACTCAGTCTTAATGGAGACAAAGGCCTGGAGGGGAAAATGTTTAACCCAAGCATGGAATCTAGTGGTGAGATGCTGGGAGCCATGAAGTTCCTCAGGAATGATGAAGTATTGTACTTAGGAACGGGAAACTCTCCGACCCCTCCATCACTCACACAGTGTAGGTTCCTCTGCACAAAGGTAGCTGCTCTAGTTCTGACCCAAGAAACAGATCATTTTATTTATATTTTTGTTGAAGTAGAGTTGATTTACAATGCTGTGGCAATCTTTGCTGTACAGCCGTGACTCAGTTATACACGTATATATTCTTTTCCATTATGATTTATCACAGGATATTGACTATAGTTCCCTGTGCTGTACAGTAGGACCTTGTTGTTTATCCATTCTAAATGTAATAGTTTGCATCTACCAACCTCAAACTCCCAGTCCATCCTCCTCCCTCCCTGCCTCCCCCTTGGCAACCACAAGTCTGTTCTCTATGTCCGTGAGTCTGTTTCTGTTTCGTAGATAGGTTCATTTGTACCATATTTTAGATTCCACACGTAAGTGATATCATATGGTATTTGCCTTTCTCTGACTTACTTCACTTAGTATGATCGTCTCTAGTTGCATCCATGTTGCTGCAAATGCATTATTTCATCCAAGGAACAGATTCGATAAACACTTGGCTGGCTATTAATGGTGGCAGTCATTGCTACAAAGAGTGGATACAATTCCAAGGAGATAAAGGGTTACAGGAACGGCACTTGGGAGTCCACCAGGGGGCCCAGTGCAAATAATAACTGACCACCCTTCATTAGGCCCCTATCTCCTCACATTCACAACCAGGAAGATGCTTTTGATGGTACTGACTTTTGAGAGAACAAGGCCAGCATGGTGCCAAAAAGAGAGGGTCTGGGATCCTCCTTAAAATTGACACAAGGTATTCACTCTCTTTTCATATCCACTTTAGGTGTGTTTGGGGGGGGAAGGATTATGATAAAGAAAAGGCCTTCCTCAATATTAATGGGCTGTTTGCAAAGATCAGTGTTCACACCTACCTTTGGCAGAACTTGCCCAGCTGTCTAACCTCATGGGGACGGAGCCTGTGATGAGGTATTACATCATCCTGACATTATGGACATAATCAGAGAAATGGCCCCTCACCCCCAATTCACACCCCTCTTCGTCCCCTTCCCCTCCAGGCCTTTGTCAGTGTGTCCCAAACAGGACTATGCTGGGCCAAGGAGAAGAATGGCTAGGTCTGAAGCCACTCCTTATTAGGATATGACCTTGGCCTTGTTTCTTGATCTCTCTGTTCCTGAAGCCTCTGCATCGGCATAAATGGTGTCAATGGCAGTGCCTATCTCCTAGGGTCCTCATGAGGATTAAGAGGAATAATTCTGAAAAGGGCGAGGCACACAGCAGGGAATCCTGGCTTGCGTGCTATTAGTATAAGCCTTACTGGAGTTTCATGATGCTGCAAAGAGGCGAGAGAATGTCTCCTCCCTCCGTGTAGGAAGGTGCATTGCTGCATCCTCCTTGGGGAAGCAGACACCATGTTGTTTGATTATCAGATCGCTCTATTCACTGATCTGTAGAGAACACAGGGCAATCCAGCCCAGCTCTCAGAGAGGAAGAAACTCACACCCAACAGGCACTAAAGCAGTTACTTCCTTTGGGAGCGGGTGCTGCTCTGTCCTGTCAGGCCTGAGGTGCCCACTGCCCCGCCTCTCAGAGGCCTCGTGATGCTGGCTGGACCCGAGCCCCAGGGCCCTGAGGGCTTTGGAGTCACATGCGAAGCCATGTGGCTCCAGCAGGAGGGGGCAGACAGTGGTTGACTGAGGAGACTGACAGGGAGGGGAAGGGAGGCTTTGCACCCCAGGTTTTAGGGGTGCAAAGCCTCCCTTAAATGAGGTCCGTCTGCACAGTTGGTCAAGGAGTCCTCGGGTTGCTCCTGCCAAATGTGAAGTATGTATTTAAATTGGAGGACAGGACATGTGTAAACCATTAACAGGCCTCCCAACAAAGCAACAATGATACAATATGGCCTTGTTGGAAGGCCTACCTGAATTCTGCCTTTGTGTAATATAATCTGGGCAAACTGCCTCTGGGCTGGGAGCTGGGTCTCACCTCAGCTTTTTATCTAAAAGCTTTACCTAAGAAACACAATAGCCCAAGTTGACCTGACTGATTTCTTTTCAAGGTGTGTGTGTGTGTGTGTGTGTGTGTGTGTGTGTGTGTGTGTGTGTGTGTGTGTGTGTTGAGGGGGAAGGGAAGCAGGTAAAGGAACCAAACTGGAACTCACATGTCAACTTCTCACTTGTAAAATTTGCAGGGGAATAAAGATAGGGGCGTAACATGCAGCGCTTAACATTCCACGGGGAGGGGGATTCAACCAAATGCGGACACACCGTTGCAGGCTGTGTGGTATTTGGACAGGACATTTGTCTCACTGGCAAGCCCTCAGTTAAAGAGTAAATAGGTTCTAGGACTTTGGCTTTTCCCAGAAGAGAAGAGGCTGTGCCTGAGCTGGGCAGAGCTGGGCAGACCTGGTCACCGGCCCAGCTTTCTCCGGGGATCCTCAAGCAGTTTGTGAACGTGGCCTCACTGCTGAAGGAAGCGCACTGCCCGCTGACATCTTAAACACTGCCTGCTGTTTAAGAGGGCCAGAAAAGCACTACAAGGGCTCTAGCCTATTCCCTCCTCAGTTACCTTGGGTCCCCTCACAAGCCTGAAGAGAACACGGCTGAAATATTTCAGCTGGATTTCAGCGGCTCTAGCACTGAGAGAGAATCTCCAGGTCAACAGCAACGGGCATCCCTGACGTCCTCTCTTAGGCTCCTTTGCTTGCTTCTACCCTCAGCAGAATCCCACACACCCTCCTTTTTCTCAAGGTTTATGCCTGTATGAAATTTTGTAGGTCATTTCAAAATATTTTGACTACTAATTTTAAGGAAAAGCTACAAATAGAACAAACTAATTGTTCATCAATAGGACAGCCATTTAAGCATAATCTTACCATGACATACTACACAGCGGCTTTTAAGAATAAGGCTATGCTACATTGGTTGATATGGAATGATTTCTGTAGGAGGTTGAATGGTGGCCCCCCAAAAGGTATGTCCATGTCCTAAACCCCAGAACCAGTGAATATGACCTTATCTGGAAAAAGGGCCTTTGCAGATGTAATTAAGGATCTAAGATGAGATCACCCTAGATTATCTTGGTAGGCCCTAATTCCAATGACAAGTATCCTTTTTTTTTTTTTTGTGCGGTACGCGGGCCTCTCACTGTTGTGGCCTCTCCCGTTGCGGAGCACAGGCTCCGGACGCGCAGGCTCAGCGGCCATGGCTCACGGGCCCAGCCGCTCCGCGGCATGTGGGATCTTCCCAGACCGGGGCACGAACCTGTGTCCCCTGCATCGGCAGGCGGACTCTCAACCACTGCACCACCAGGGAAGCCCGCAATGATAAGTATCCTTAATAAGAGACAGAAAAGGCAAAGACACCGACACAGAAAAGGAGAAGGACAGAAGGACAAGTAAAGATGAAGGCACAGATTGGAGTGAAACGGCCACAGCCAAGGAATGTCTGAAGTTACCAAAAGCTGGGAGACCCAAGGAACAGATTCTCCCCTAGAGCCTCTGGAAGGGGCATAGCCCTGTCGCCACCTTGATTTTTTCTTTTTTTAATTTCCTTTTTTTTTTTTTTTGCCACCTTGATTTTCGACATCTGCCCTTCAGAACTGTAGAGAATACACTACTGCTGTTTTTAAGTCAGTCAGTTTGTGGTAACTTGTTACAGCAGCCCTAGGAAACTAATATAATCTCCAAGATAGATTTAAGACTAGAAAACCAAAAACAGGAAACAAGGTGAAAGACAGTATATACAGTAGGTAGTGTATTGTATTTTCTACTATTGGTATCTTTAAGAAATATGTTTTTAGAAACACGTTTGCATATGCATAGAATATGACTTAAGGATATAAAAGACACTGGTAACAGTGCTGCCTCTGGGGAGAGAGGCACTTTTGTTCTGCTCTAAGTAGCATCCCCTGCGGAATTCCCTGGCAGTTCAGTGGTTAGGACTCCATGCTTTCACTGCCAAGGGCCTGGGTTCAATCCCTGGTCAGGGAACTAAGATTCCACAAGTTGAAAAAAAAAAAAAAAGCATTCCCTGGAGCTGGGCACTCTGACTGGCATAATAATGGCCCCCCATTAAGACATCCACACCGCAATTAAGATTGCAGACGGAACTAAGGATGCTAAACGTTGACCTTAAAATAGGAAGATTATCCTGGACTGTCCAAGTGGGCCTAGGAATCACAAGAGTCTTTAAAAGTAGAAAAGGGATACAAAGAAATATTATTTGGCAATAAAATGAAATGAAGTGCTGATAGATACTACAACACGGACGAATTACAAAAGCATCATGCTAAGTGAAAGAATCCAGTCACTAAGGATCACATATTATGGTTCCATTCATATGAAAACTCCAGAATAGGCATATCTATAGAGTCAGAAAATAGATTAGTGGTTGCCAAGGGCTGGGAAGGAAGAAGAGATTACAGGGGAGGTGATGGGTACAGTGTTTCTTCTGGGGGTGCTGAATACGTTCTAAAATTGATGGTGGTTATGAATTTACAGCTCTGTGAATATACTCAAAGCCATTTAAGTGAGTCAATTGTATAGTATGCAAATTATGTCTCAGTAAACTGGCTGAAAAAAAAAATGTAGAAAAGGGAGACAGAAAGGAGTCAGAGTAGGAGAAGTGACCTATCATTGATGGCCTTGAAGATGGCAGGGGCCCACGAACCAAGGAATGCAGGCAACGTCTAGAAGCTGGAAAAGGCAAGCAAGTCTCCAAAAGGGACGCAGCCCTGAGACACCTTAATCTTAGCCCAGTGAGACCCATTTCAGACTTCTGACTTCCAGAACTCTAAAAGAATAAATTAGCGTTGTTTAAGCCACTAATTTTGTGGTAATTTGTTACAGCAGCAATAGAAGACTATTATAAGTACTTCTTATACCCTTTTTTCCTTTCAGATTTTGTGCTGTGCACATTACCTACTCAAAACGTAAATCAAAACGAAGCAAAACGCCTATTCAGGGCAATCATTTGATGTCATTTCGGAAAATTTTTTAAGTATCTGTAACACTCCTCTTCAGTAGAAATACAGTGCAGCCACAAATGTGACCCACATGTGTAGTTTTAAATTCTCTGGTAACCACATTTAAAAACAAAAGAAACAGGTGTAATTAACTTTAGTAATAAATTTTGTTTAGGCTATTATATCTGATACATATCATTTCCACATATTTATAAAATTATTAGAGATATTAAAATTTTTTTCTCATGTTAAGTCCTTGAAATTGGGTGTGTATTTTAGTCTTAGCACATTTTCATTCAGGTGAGCCACATTTCAGGTACTCAACAGCCACGTGTGTCTAATGCAGGACATGGATCTACAACATCCATCTGGGGTACAGGGTAGGTTTTTTACCTTTTGAGCATGCTACATCATGCCTAAGAACGTGACTACAAAAATTTCTTGGAGCATGGATCAAAGGGTAAAAAAAATGAAAACAGTCAAAACACTCTCCACCACAGTACAGGCACACTGTGGATATTATGTGGGTATTAAAAAGAAGTAGTTAAAGCTACACGAATTGACCATAGAATATTGACCATGATCGTGGCATATTACTTAATGAGAACAACCAGGTGAGCAGTGCTTTTTGGGTAAATTTTTGTTAAGAAAACCAACCAACATATAAATACGATATTATTTACACGAAACTGTTAAAGTTGGTTACTCTGCGAAACAGTACTGAGGTATTACAGATACTATTGTTAATTTTCTCCTTGTACATGTTTTGTTCTGTATTGCTTTGTAATTTTTTAAAAAATTCATGGATGGATAGAGAGAAATATAGATAGATAGATAGATAGATGATTAGATAGATAGATAGAGTTGCTAATCAAATCCTTAGGAGGTTCCCCAGGGGTCATACCATTGCCAAAGCATAAGCAACCACATCAGAGACGCTTTCCCCACCATAACCCTACATAGGACTCACCTTCCTTTTACCAGGTACTTTTTTCTTATCAGAGGGAGCATCTCAAAATATGCTCTATGTAACAATACTCCTAAACATACACACAAAGTTACTCTGCCTGTAGAGCCTACCCACCTGCAATAGAACCAATATCTATTCTGCCATTCAGAGAAGCAGTTTTCATTTTCCCAAGCTCACACTTCCCCAAACCCATCCAATACCCAGATAATAATGAGTGTTTTAAGAGCTTGAGTTTGCAGGGAAAAAAATATGGGTGAGGGAGCCATCATGGACTGCATACCAAATAGAAAGCAAGAGGTTTCGCGCATGGATGAAAAGAAAACTCCAGAAGGTTTCAGACTTTGGGGTCTCTTCCACTTTCTGCCTTGATCAGTATTATTCATTACATGGCACCTTCAGTCTGGTACAAGGTCTATTGTCCTGTATTAGCGGCATGCAACAGGCAACTCAGGCCCTACAGTACCCCTGTGCAGCCCCGAAAGTCCATGGAATGAGACCCTTCTAACTTGGGTAATTCAAACACAAGTTTATTCCCACAGCACAGTGCCCCTGTGAAGTGAGCCATCACCTGTGCCTTGAGAGTCTGTCACTCTAAGAGTCCAATTCAGGAAGAAGTATACATGTGTTCCTTGGACTGGTCTGTGTGACCGAGTCCCTGAGAGTATTCCCTCCAGGCAAAGGATGACCTGGTAGAGAGTTTGGCCAAGACCCAAAAGGTTGTCATAATATTTTTGCTTTATGTCCTTTTTTTTCCTATGGCAAGCATCATTCAAAATGTTAGACTTTCTTTTGTTTTCTTCCTCTTCCTGCATTTTAAATATTTGTACCGGGGTATGTGTGGGAAGGACGGCTGGGGAGAGGGGAACCCTCTGATGCACTCAAAAGTGGGTGCTGGTACTTACCTTCTTCCCTTGGCCCTACAGACTAATTACAAAATGGCAGAGAGTATCCAGGAGATAACAAATCTAACTTCAACAAATGTTTATTGGGGGCTGTGTATGTTTCAGGCACTGAGACATAAAGATGATGATGTTAGTTGAAATGCAGATTTCATGGCTCTTAAGCTATTTGGAATACTTGAAATCATTCAACAAATAAACATTGTCAAGAAGAGAAAAGTAACCCAATTAACTAAATATAAGAGTATTTCAGAAATTCTTTGAATATTGTTTTAAAAAATACTTTGAAAATATAAACCATATATTGAAACATGAGGCAAATATTTATATAGAGATGGAGATAGAGTCAGATGTTTATTAATATTAATTTTGTACCATCTCTATTTCAACTATTATGTAAAATAAGTTATTAATTTAGAAACCTTGCTTTTTCCTTACTCATAGTTCATGAAATAATTTTATTCAAATTTTATATTCACTTTTTAAAAATTTTAATGCTTGCATATTTTTCATTATAGCTATCCTTGTGTGGCATTCAATTGCCATGAAAGTTATTTTTTTTTAAAGTTTCTTGGAACCTCTTCTTTTTTTAAATTAATTTATTTATTTGGCCACATCAGGTCTTTGTTGCAGTATGCGGGATCTTTCATTGTGGCAAGTGGGCTTCCCTCTAGTTGTGGCGTGCGGGCTCCAGAGAGCTCAGGTTCAGTAGTTGTGGCACGTGGGCTTAGTTGCTCCATGGCATGTGGGATCTTAGTTCCCCGACTAGGGATCGAACCCATGTCCCCTGCATCGGCAGGCAGACTCTCAACCACTACGCCACCAGGGAAGCCCTATATTCACTTTTAACATTACTAATTTCATCATTATTTAAGCTGTGTAGATGATTTTATATAGTTTCTGGAAGATATCATGTTCTATTCTGTGATCTCTAAAATACTTATTTTCAGTGACCTAGAACACTTCTTTGTGAAGCCACATCCCCAGGATAATGACTAAAACTTTGTAAAATTTTTACTTCTTTTTCACTGATCTTATCAGCTAACCTCTTAAGCATCTCCAAACAAGCAAGTATTGACTTTGTTTCAGGTTAATACATGTTACACAAACAGTACCTGGTTGTTCAAAATAAAGTAGCCCACTATACGAAACAAATATAAGGACATTCACTCCCCCTTTTCTGAGGGATAATTTTAGGGAAAATACATGCTTCCTATATTCAGGCACATATAGTATAGAACCTAAGACTGTGTTTGGCATGCAGGATATGCGGTGGACTCACACTGTTCTTAAAGTTGAAACACCTTCACAGGACACACATGGTAAACTGTATTCTCCAGAGATGTCTCCACCAATACACCCTATTCCATCTGCTCCTCTTATATGATGTTGACACTCCTCCATTAAGAACTGAGAGGTTTATGTTCCCTTTCCTTGAATCTAGACAGGCCTGCAATGGTGGCAGAGGTAATACCACATGATTTTTAAGACTGATAAGAGTGATAGAGCTTCCACCTGGCCCTCTTGGGACTCTTGCCCTTAGAATCCAGCCACCATGCTGTGAGGAAACCAGGCAACCACATAGAAAGGTCACATGTAGGTGTTCTGGCTGACAGCCCCAGCTGAGGTCGCACCAACAGCCGGCATCAACACAAGTGGATGCTGAGTGGAGCAGAAATGAGCTGACCCCACCAAGCCCTGTCGATATTGCAGACTTGAAAACAAAATAAGTCATGTCATTGTCCTAAGCCTCTAGGTTTTGAGGTGGTTTGTTATGCAGCCATAGAAATCAGAACAACACGGTTTCTCACAACTGATACACACAAAAAGTATTCTTACAAACTTAAATAAAAGACCTTTTACTTATTTCTGTCATTCCATTTAAGATGAAAACTGCTGAGATTTTTGTGACTTTTTATTCTGTCATTCATATACTACTTCTTTTTGTGTTTCGTACAGATGTTCCACATTTAGAAAGCACGTTAGGCACTCATACCTTACTGGCAGAAGTGTAAATTGGGATGCTCTTTCTGGAAGATAATTCATACCCCTTCCTCCAAAAATGGGGCAAAACTTTAAATGTGCATCTCTTATGTCCCAGAAATTTTACTTCAGGAATTTGTTTTAAGGAAATGATAATAGATATATGCAAAAAATAGCTACAAAATTTTTATGTTTTTAACGTATTAGAAACAATCTAAATATCAACATAGAATTGGATAATAAGTTACTGAATACTATTTGGCCATAAAAGACGTTGAAGATGGAGATGTCCTGACATGGGAACAGGTTGAAAATATATCATTAAGTGAAAATATATCATTAAGTGTATATAATTCCATTTTCACAATACTAAATATATAAACATGTTCAAAGATACAAAGATCTAAAAGTATTTGCACCAAGGTTCTAACAGAAATTAACCAAAATTGGTGGGATTATGAATTTTGTTATTGCCTTTCTTCCTTCTCTCCCCCATCCTTTTTAGCTTATCTCAATTTTCCACTTACTTTCAATAAAGTTGCATTGCTTTCACAACAACAACAAACATTAAAATAAGCTTAGCTTAAAAAATTTTTACAGCTGTGTATTAGGGTAGTCCAGAGGCGAAGAACCAATAGGATGAACCAATAGTTTGTGCATGTGTCAGTATAAAGAGATTTATCAAAAGAAAGACTGATGCTATTACGAAGGCTGACAAGTCCCAAGATCTGAGGGTGAGTTGTCAAACTGGAGACCCAGCAGGGCCAATGGTTTCATTCCAGTCCAAGTCCGAAGGCCTGTGAGCCAGAAGAACCACTGGTGTAGCTCTAGCCCAAAGGCCAGCATGCTCAAGACCCAGGAAGAACAGATGTTTGAGTCAGAAGGCAGAAAAGGGCCTCTATCCCAGTTTGAAAGTAGTCAGACAGGTGGAATCCTCCCTTACTGTGGGGAGGTCAGCCTTTTGGTTCCATTCAGACCTTCAACTGTTTGGTTGAAGCCCACCCACACTAGGGAGGGCAATCTGCTTTACTCATTTTACAGATTCAAATGCAACCTCATCCAGGAACATCCTCACAGACACCCCAAAATGTTTGACCAAATATCCAGGCACCCTGTGGCCCAGTCAAGTTGACAAACAAAATTAATCATCACAAATGGAAAAGAAGTGCAATGTAAACTTCCATTGGAAAAATCATGGAGAAATCAAGAGAAAAAAGTGGATTCTTTTAGGACAAAGTCTTTTCTGAGCCTCTTTAAATCACTTGTCAAGTCAGATTATTTGAGTTCATTTTTTAACTTTAACAAAATTAATATTTTTTTGTTTTAGAACATTTATTTGACTTGATAGGCATTATGGCCTATGTGTGTTAGGGATGAGCAAAGCATGTGAAGTCTGTTTTTCCTCCATATTTTTACTGTATTTGTAATTTACCTTTTAGGAGACATACTCACAATTCCAAAGGCAGTGCCTGACTGGTCTGCACAGCTGGGGGAAGGAGGTTTCAGGGATGGGGGTGGTTCCTTCTCTCCATGTGCTCCCACATGCCCGAGTGTTGACCTGTCACAGCACTTAATCTTATCATCCTGACCCGTGTATTTAGGTCCTTTACGCGATGGTGAGCAGCCCCAGAGCTGCTCAGAGCAGAGTGGCGCTCAGCACAAAAGTTGCACCCAATGTGTTGAATGGAAATAAAACATCTCTTCATCCAAGTCACTGATGAAAATGTCCAACTAAGCAGGGTGGAGTATTGAGCCCTGCGATGAATCACAAAACACTTGCCTCCATTTACAACCGTTCCTTTCAATTATCTGCCTTTGAGCCAGGTTTTTCAGTTAGATAATACGCTTTATTACAAAGTCTTAAAATGTAGAATTCCACACTTATCATTGACTTGCCCCACCATCCAGCCCAGCATTTTCCAAACTGCAGGGGCACGACCAATTCAAAGGTTGTGAAACCAACTGAGTGGGTTCTTAGCAGTCCTTAAAAAAGCTGAATAGAGGGAATTCCCTGGCAGTCTAGTGGTTAGGTCTAGTGGTTAGGACTCCACGCTTTCACTGCCGAGGGACTGGGTTCGATCCCTGGTCAGGGAACCAAAATCCCACAAGCCACGTGGGGCAGCAAAAAAAAAAAAAAAATTGAACAGAAAATATCAGAGAACCTCGCACCTATTAATAGTAAGTATTGCTGCAGGAAATGTTTGTTTCAGATCTATATAGGCCTGTATGTGTTCTGAGTCACAATGGAGTATGTACTTCTTGCTGTGGCTGGAATCAAAAGCATTTGAATGTCACTAATCTAGCCCATAGTTTTCATAGTAGACAGGTGTCTTGCTAAAATTAAGATAAAACCAAGGTCAGCCGCATGGGCATGAAACCTGTTCATCTGATGAATTCAGTTGCACAAGGCTCTAGGCCTAGAAGGGCCCGGTGCTTGGTTTAGTGCTCTGTTGTCATTGAAGAATTCTTAATTCTTTGGTATATCTTCTCTGCTTACATGAATATACACACACAACTCTGATCCAGCAGCAAACGTGTGGGCACAGCGAGCAGTGTGCCCGACAGTTGACTGGGTCTTCCTGTACACAGGAGCAGTATCAGGGCACTTGGGCACCATGGACCCAGAGGGGTTGGCTGGGGCATGACCTAGACCCAGATTCACGGCAGCCACAGCAGCATCAGAAGTAGCTGGGTCCCAAGCCCAGGAAAAAGGAGGAGACCCGTGGTGGGAGGCCAGCTTGCCCACTGGTCCCCAGAGCCTGACCTTGCTATGCCTGCACAAATACTAACTCTCCCACCTGAGCACTAGAACAGGAACCACTGGTGCTTGGGCAGTAAACCTGGAAAGTAAATTATTACAAAACAAGCACATACAGGGACATCGAAGTAGAGTTTCCTATGGAGTTATTAGAGTTCAAAGGGCTTTACAATCTCCAGTTTTGGAAATTGCTGCCAACATTGCAAAGAGAATGTCTACAAACTTAGAAAGAGGAATTAATAAAAGTATTGTGGCGTGGACACATGTACACTACCAAACGTAAGGTAGATAGCTAGTGGGAAGCAGCCGCACAGCACAGGGAGATCAGCTCCGTGACCACCTAGAGGGGTGGGATAGGGAGGGTGGGAGGGAGGGAGACGCAACAGGGAAGAGATATGGGAACATATGTATATGTATAACTGATTCACTTTGTTATACAGCAGAAACTAACACACCATTGTAAAGCAATCATACTCCAATAAAGATGTTAAAGAAAAAAAAAGTATTGTAGCATTGAGTAGAAAAAACCAACACTATTTTCATATGAAGCTTTAGACGAACAGATTAACAAGGAAAACAATTTTAAAATTCAAATTTTCTGTTTAATTGAAGATAAGGCAATAGAATGCATAAATATGTTTCAATCTATATACAAATTATGAAGTCACTTGTTTCTTGCACAACCTCTACAAGCTTACAGTAACTATCAGAAGACACATTAAAAGGCCATTGCATGAATTTACACATAAAATTAAATTCAGGCTGACACAAAACTGCTTTGTATAGTTAAATCTTTTTAGAAAAATTGTTCCACAAGAATTAGTTCCAGATGTGTGACAAATGTATACTTTGAAATTATCAGAAATGTACCCTAATGTCACAGTCTATAAAATACTCCTAACTCCAATGACAGCTGCAGATTTCTCAAAATTAAACATTATCAAAAATTATTTTCAACATCGAATTTGTCAAGAACTGACATCACTTCCAACATTAAAGTATAAATATACCAATATTGTTAAAAGTATAAATTTGATGACCTAATGAATTTGCAGAAAATGAACCAATAAATAATCTTGTGAGGAATCAAGATATTGCATTAATTTATGGCATTTATGTATTCTATAAAATTATATCACCAAAAATACCTTTTTGTACATTAAGTTTGTGTTATTACTTATGCATTGCTATTACTCCTATTATGTTTCAAAATAAAATATTTTTAAGAAAAAGTTTTATATTTTAGTACCTTTAATGGCACTATTTTCCTGCCTTTCAAACATGGGCCCTACATTTTCATTTTGCACTGAGCTCTGCAAATTATATATAGCTGGCCCTGGATACAACATTGCATTCAAGTCAACAAATGTATGTTGATTGAATTATAGGTTGTATGTATCAATAAAAGGACTTATCAAGATGAAAAAGATGGGAGATGCAGCTTCAGGAAACTTACATTCTAGGATTCTAAGTCAAATAATTTTAATATATGGTAGAATCCAAGTACCATGTAATGAACAACAAAAGTATTATAAGAATATAGAGGGAAATTAAATTAATCATTTAATTTATGACCTCTTAGGATTTTCAAGTAGCTTTAAGGTATAACGCAAATGTTTACAACCTAAATTCCTTTTTGACTTCTTCAGGAGGCTTAGGCCCATGTCCCACGTTTCAGTTTCCCAGTATTCCTAGTCAACTGGCAATTATGTGGCTGGTTGTATCCAAAGGAATAATGCTTTCATTAAGTCCTTCTTCATTACCAGTATCATGAAGATGAATTGTGGACTGAGTCCAGACCTGTCCTAGTCCATGCTGCTATACCTAAGTGTAGAATATACTATTTCATACCCTTCCATTGAAAGTCCTCAGAAGTTTGGAAGATAAATGACCCCATCTCATTTATGCACCACTCCAGATCTTCCACTTGCCTTGATTTTGACCTTGAGAGGAGCAATACCTTGGGCTTATGGAGTCAGGTCCCTGCTGCCTCGGCCGGCACCACAGGCTGCTTCGGTGACTGCTCACCTAGACCCTCAAATCGCTCCCAGGCACAACCTAACAGCACCTGTCCACAGCCCACACCTCTGGCCTCTGGACTTTTCTGTTGCTGTCAAAACATGGGTTGTCTTAGGACCCACTTGGCATCCACGTATGCATGCACGCACAGCCCAGAAAGTGTATGTGAGTTAATATCCCTTGGGACAGACTTTGACCAATGGGTGTGAACACTGGCAGATAAACTCTTCTTTTGTTCTGCTGCTGAATGGACTGTTCAGAGATGCAGTAGCTTCATGTGGCTTCTCTGGAGACATCCTCTGAGGCCAAGCAATAGTTCCTGAAAGCTATGGGCAGCTCAGAAACACATTTCTTCACATTTGCTTTTTCCTCCTGCCTTGACTTCCTCTCTTTTCCCATCATTGCTGCTTCCTTAGGATTTCACATCTAAATAAAGTGTTAGCATTTAAGAATTTGACTCAGGCCTAATTTTCTAGGAAATGTGGGTTGAGATATTAATATGCTGTAGGTGTATTTCTGACATGAACACTTAAGCAGCAGTATAAACTGGTTAAGAGCATAGACACAAGTTGGGTTGCCTGGGTTCCAATCCCAATTCCCGCATTTAGCACCAGTGTGGGCAAGTCACTCAGTCTGTGTTTTCAATGTTGTCTGCAAAAATGCATAATAGTAGTAGCTACCTCAAAAATTTTATGTGAGATTTAATATTTATAAGGCACATAGTAAGAGTTATATGTGTTAAATAATAAAAGGAGAAAAAGAGACAGACTATCATTGAATTTCCCTGCTAAAGAAACCTCCCAATCAACAGATTCCATCGACGGACTTCACCTTTTGACCAAATTGAATTCAAGGAACCAAAGATAGGGGAACCTTGGTGGGGGTAAAACTTGGAATGAAAAGAACTGAAGCTGAGTCCTACCTACGATGTACAGTGGTGTGGGGGAGAGCTGATTGTTAGATAGTCAGGAATTTTTCAGCAGCTGTTCAACTGTTGTTAGCTTGAAACTGGCCACGGTAGTATTTACACTGTGGAAACTGGCAAATGCTACAAATTGGGCTTTAAATTTTTTCCTGATTCTCAGAAATGCTGTGAAGAGTAAGTGGAAATATTTGTTAAGCTATGAAGTGCTACAAAAATTAGTATTAATATTTGCCTCTCAAACTACTTGATAAGGGCTTTGATGTCTGCACTGTTTGGCTCTACCCAAATCGTGAGCCTTCATGCTTCTGGTGACCCCTCATTTCTCCCCCAAGAAAAGAAAGATACCTAACAGACAACACAGGGCTTATTAAGAAGTGTGTTATTCATGATCTCAGCTTCAATCACCTCACATAACATACATTATAAATTTCTTCAATTTGTGTCACAGATTTTTCAAAGCATTTAAGTATAAATTTTATCTCACATTTGTGTATGATTGAGAGACTTGAATTACAGTCAGTTCCTCGTTCTCAATCCCTAACCTCACCCTTTCTCACTAACGTTGCCCATGTCTCTTCTTCTGTAGTGTTCCCTCCTCCAACATTCTTGTTTCGCCCTTCCCCAGCCTCCCACATTGCCAAATTCATTTTTCTTTAACAGATCTCTGTTCCCATATCACTTGGAAACTCTCTCCTAATCTTCAGAATTAAGGGAAATGCCTTTCTACCTGTTCCCATTGTAGCCTCCACATACCTCATCTTATCTATTATTGCTGTATTAGAAAAGCCAGCTCATTTTCTGGTCTCCCTTACAAGGCTGTGTATTTCTTGTTTATTATTGTAGCCCCACATTTAGCGCAGTTCTTGGCTCACAGTAGGTATTCAAACACTGATAAATTTCTTCATAGCTTTAACATTTTTCCCCCTAATTCCTACATGAATACTTATATTTCCATAGAAGACCAATTTTGCTATCGAACAGTTTACTAGAGTGAGTAGAAAATTTGTAAATGTATCACATATAGTTCAGGGATCTACAAGCTAATGTCTAACAGGAGACAGATACATGGATACCTTCTAACATAAATCACCCATTCTGGATTCTCAAACCAAAAAGTATCCATTTCCTAATAAATAATGGAGAGGAAAGGAGGCTGAGAACAAAGGGATCATTTCTGAAGTCTCTGATCACATGCAAGGACACAAGAATCCTCAGATGTCACCTTAGCCGTGGATTTACTCCTGAGTAGAGCTGCTCATTTTTATTAGATAGGGAACTGTGATCCTCTGTCCTAGTATATTTCAAGGAATATTTTATTTAAAAGGTTTTCAGCATGTATGAATTAGCTGTGCATACTGAAAATGTAATTTTAACAGACAAAAATTTTCATATACTCTGTGGCTTTGAACCAAGGAGTCCATCACAAACGGAAACTACACCCAAAAAACTATCTTTAGGTCTGAAACTTAGAGCTAATGTATATATTTACACTAAGAATTTCTCTTCTTCATTGGGCTTTTATCTTTGGGTTTCTTCAGGAACTTCTCATTTGTCTCTTTATTATCCATTTTCCACCAAAACAGAAGATCATACACTTCCCTGGATAGAGTAGAAAGTCACTGAATTTGGTCTAAGACCATACTACAAACCTACAGTAATCAAAATGGCATGGTATTGGCACAAAAACAGACATATGGATCAATGGAACAGAATAGAGAGCCCAGAAATAACCCCCCACACCTACAGCCAACTAATCTTCAACAAAGGAGGCAAAAATATACAATGGGAAAATGACAGTCTCTTCAACAAGTGGTGTGGGGAAGTTGGACAGAGGCATGCAAATCAATGAAGTTAGAACACACTCTTACACCCTACACAAAAATAAACTCAAAATGGCTTAAAGACTTAAACATAAGAAATGACACCAAAAAACTCCTAGAAGAGAACATAGGCAAAACATTCTCTGACATAAATTGTACCAATATTTTCTAGGTCTCCCAAGGCAACAGAAATAAAAGTAAAAATAAACAAATGGGTGATTTATGCTAGAATGTATCCATGTATCTGTATCTAATTAAACTTAAAAGCTTCTGTACAGCAAAGGATACCATAAACAAAATGAAAAGACAACCTATGGAATGGCAGAAAATATTTGCAAATGATGCAACCAACAAGGGCTTAATTTCCAAAATATACAAACAGCTCATACAACTCAACAACAACAAAAAACAAACAACCCAATCAAAAAAATGGGCAGAAGAACTTTTAGTTCTTTTAGACATTTCTCCAAAGAAGACATACAAATGGTCAATGGGCACATGAAAAGATGCTCAACATTGCTAATTAGTAGACAAATGTATATCAAAACTACAGTGAGGTACCACCTCACACCAGTCAGAATGGCCATATCATTAAAAAGTCAAATACAAATGCTGGAGAGAGTGTGGAGAAAAGGGAACCCTCCTACACTGGAGGTGGGAATGTAAGTTGGTGCAGCCACTATGGAAAACTGTATGGAGGTTCCTCAAAAAACTAAAAATAGAGTTGCCATATGATCCAGCAATCCTACTCCTGGGCATATATCTGGACAAAACTATAATTCAAAAAGATACATGCACCCCTCTGTTTATAGAGGCACTATTCACAATAGCTAAGACATGGAAACAACCTAAATGAATGGATAAAGAAGATGTGGTATAGATATACAATGGAATATTACTCAGCCATTAAAAAAAAATGCCATTTGCAGCAACATGGATGGACCTAGAGATGATCATACTAAATGAAGTAAGTCAGAAAGAGGAAGATAAATATCACGATATCACTTATGGGGAATCTGAAATATGACACAAATGAACTTATGTGCAAAATAGAGACAGACTCACAGACACAGAGAACAGACTTGTGGTTTCCAAGGGGGAAGGATGGAGTGGGAGTTTGGGGTTAGCAGATGCAAACTATTATATATAGAATGGATAAACAACAAGGTCCTACTGTATAACACAGGGAACTATATACACTATCTTGTGATAAACCATGGAAAAGAATATGAAAAGGAATATTTATATATATATAACTGAATCACTTTGTTGAATAGAAGAAATTAACATTATAAATCAACAATCCTTCAATTAAAAAAAATTTGGTCCAAGAAGATGTTTTCAAAACTATGCTTAATGATATAAATCATATCATTTAATTCCTCTGCTTAAAATACACACACACATTTATTTTTTCTGCCCAATAAGAAAATTCTAGCTTCTAAGTCCATAATGGCCTACATGGACCCACATGATCTGACTCCTCTGCATCTCTCTGGCTTATTTCCTCCCATTCACCCCCTACCGCTGGATCTCCAGTCATACCGTCATTACTGTTCCTTAAGTATACTAAGCTTACTCTTGCCTCAGGGTCTTTGTATTTACTGTCCCTAGGACTGGAAAGATCTACCTGGTTGACTTTTTATTTGGATCTCTGTTCAGATAAATCCTCTTTACCATTGAGGTCTTCCACGGCACCAAACCAAAATAGTGCTCACTTTGCCTCGTGCCTCGCAGCACAAATCACTATTACAACTCCTGTTTTATAAGAAATACCATGCTCGCCAACTTCAGACTATACTACAAAACTATAGTCATCAAGACAATATGGTACTGGCACAAAAACAGAAATAGAGATCCAATGGAACAGGATAGAAAGCCCAGAGATAAACCCATGCACCTATGGTCAACTAACCTATGACAAAGGAGGCAAGGATATACAATGGAGAAAAGACAACCTCTTCAATAAATGGTGCTGGGAAAACTGGACAGCTATGTGAAAAAGAATGAAATTAGAATACTACCTAACACCATACACAAAAATAAATTCAAAATGGATTGAAGATCTAAATGTAAGACTGGACACTATCAAACTCTTAGAGGAAAACCTAGGCAGAACACTCTGACATAAACCACAGCAAGATCCTTTCTGACCCACCTCCTAGAGAAATGGAAATCAAAACAAAAATAAACACATGGGACCTAATTAAACTTAAAAGTTTTCACACAGCAAAAGAAACCATAAACAAGATGAAAAGACAACCCTCAGAATGGGAGAAAATATTTGCAAATAAGCAATGGACAAAGGATTAATCTCCAAAATATACAAACAGCTCATGCAGCTCAATATCAAAGAAACAACCCAATCAAAAAATGGGCAGAAGACCTAAATAGACATCTCTCCAAAGAAGACATACAGATGGCCAAGAGGCACATGAAAGGATGCTCAACATCTACTTATTAGAGAAATGCAAATCAGAACTACAATGAGGTATCACCTCACACCAGTTAGAATGGGCATCATCAGAAAGTCTACAAACAATAAATGCTGGAGAGGGTGTGGAGAAAAGGGAACCCTCTTGCACTGTTGGTGGGAATGTAAATTGATACAGCCACTGTGGAGAACAGTATGGAGGTTCCTTAAAAAACTAAAAATAGAACTATGATGTGACCCACTACTGGGCATCTAACCTGAGAAAACCATAATTCAAAAAGAGACATGTACCACAATGTTCATTGCAGCACTATTTACAATAGCCAGGATATGGAAACAACCTAAGTGTCCATTGACAGATGAATGGATAAAGAAGATGTGGTACATATATATAATGGAATATTACTCGGCCATAAAAAGGAATGAAATTGGGTCATTTGTAGAGATGTGGATGGACCTAGAGTCTGTCATACAGAGTGAAGTAAGCCAGAAAGAGAAAAACAAATATCATTTATTATCATATATGTGGAATCTAGAAAAATGGTACAGATGAACCTACTTCCAGGGCAGGAATGGAGACACAGACATAGATAACAGACATGTGGACACAGTGGGGGAAGGAGAGGGTGGGAGGAATTGGGAGATTAGGACTGACATATATACACGACCATGTGTAAAATAGATAGCTAGTGGGAACCTGCTATAAAGCACAGGAAGCTTGGCTCGGTGCTCTGTGATGACCTAGATGGGTGGGATGGGTGGGTGGGGTGGGGGTGGGAGGGAGGTCCAAAAGAGAGGTGATATATGTATACATATAGCTGATTCACTTCACTGTACAGTAGAAACTAACACAACATCATAAAATTACACTCCAATAAAATAAAAATAAAAAATACCATGTATCATTATCTGAACTCATGTTATACATATAATTGTTTATTATCTATTTCTCCCTTCGTTTCCATAAGATGGAAACAATGGATGATAAGAACCATGGATAACAGAAGAACTTCATCTCTTATTCACATTTCTAGAGGCAAGAAAACATATAGGAGCACGAGAAATAAAAATGGATGACCCAATCAAGGCACTGAGGTCCTTCTCGTCATGTGGTCACCTATCTTTTCACAGAGACAGAAACACATGTTGCAGCTTCACCAGGCCAGACTCATTTGAGCAAAGGGCACCCCCGCATACTTGCAAGGGAACTTGTGTGTTATAAAATGCCCTCCGTGTGCCCAGGGTTTAAATACAACTGCAGAGGTGAGCAGATCAGAGGCGCAAAGGCACAGAAAGCTCCTGGCAATATATTGGGTAGGGTTGGTTCTTGCTTTGAGGTTACGAACTGTTCTTGGAAACCTTATATGGCATCAAGATTCAGAATATTCACCAGTCCCATTCAATTTCATGAAGGCGCTATACTTTTGGAAGTTCCTTTGGTTGAGATGGAGAAGTTTACGCAAGAAGCAATCCCTCTCTAAAAGGGAGTAATTCACATTTCTTCGGAGATAAGATAAAGAATCAGAAGGAGGAAGGTGACAGAGACATCTAAAACACCTTTTTCGTGTAACTTAACACATTCTGTCTGATAAGCATCATTAGTCTGAATTTCAGAAAATTGAGAGGAAGAGCCGCACAGAACTATATTCAAATTCCAGTTTCTTAGCTTGGATGGGATGGTCTTCAACTCTGGCTCCAAAGCCCTTTCTTCTGCATCATGAAACCTCTCATGAGGTTCTTGAATAGCAGCAATAAAGGGTTCAAGAGAGGGACACAGGCAATTATATCACTGGTCCCTTGGCTCTTGACTCAGCCCCAATATACGCTATGCAGGAAATGGTTCAAGGGCTCCATTACTATTAATTTATGTCACTCTTTAATAGGTTTTGGGTCAAAACTTATCACCTCAGTGTTTTGAAAACTCTATGAAGACAACTTCACTGTTTACACTAGTGTATTCTTTATCGTAAGAATCCTAGATTTGGTCTCCTGTTCTAATTCATATTATTCCTGGTTTTTAAGTTTTTATGTTTGTTACCATATCACTGTATTCATTTTTGCTATAAGCCACCTCAGAGCCATTGTGAAATAAAGGTAAGTATAAAGAAATAAATTACACACCTGCTATACACTTACTGTGGTAGATTACAAAAGTGGTAATACATTTTCATGCTTCTTTATATCCATGATCTTTGCCATGTGACTTAGCTCTTCCCAGAAAGAGATAGAATATTTTCCCACCCCTTAAATCTAGACTGGCTCTGTGACTTGCTTTGGGCAATAGAATATGGCAGAAATGATAGGGCACGAGTTCTGAGCCTAGGCCTCCACACCTTGCATACTTTTCTGCCTCTTGGGTCGTTGAGGCCACCAAGTGAATAAGCCCAGGCTAACTTGTTGGAGGATGAGAGACATAGGGGACCACTGGTTCCATCGTCCCAGTCAAAAGGCAGCCACACTCCAGAAGCAGAGACACTTAGATGATCCGTCCCTAACTCCAGATTCATAAGGGAGCCCAGCTAAAACGAGTAGAACTATCCAGCTGAGTCCAGCCTAACTAAGCAAAATAAATGATTGTTTTCTTAAATAAGGAAGCAATCGCTACCTGATACACCTATATTCATAACTGCCATGCATAGGCACTCATATATAATAAGTGATTTACTTACGTAATCTCAGCCATTTTAAGTTGGGTACTGTCCTCATTTTATAGCTGATCCTTACACAGGTTTAGGAACTGGCCTTTCATCTTCTGTAGTGTAAAGCAGATCATCCTATTGGATTGTCATAACAGGAAATGTTAGTTAGAATATTTGGCTAAGTTAGTTCCTTAGCCATGAGCTTTAGATTTTTAATTTCACTTATATACCTTCCCATTTGGCCAATTAAGCAGACTAAAAAATGAAGCTTGAAAAACACAAATTCTTCAGATTTTTGCTTCTAAGGTAAACCTTAGATCATTTAAAAGAATGAAGTCAAATTCTACAGAAGAACCACCTTATCAGGGAGGTTTTGCCAAAGTCCTTACAGCTTTGGGGAAGTACTGAGGAAGCCACGTGCTCTCTGAAGGGTCCAGCCTGTCCCCGGGTTGCCTGAACATCCCTAAAGGTTACTCTGTAGATCACTTCTCAGAAAGCCTTTGAGAATACAAATTACTCTCTGGTAAGTTTATGGGATGATACGTCTCAAGAATGCCGTTGAAGGTACACAAATGAACATTCTGTTTTCCTGACTACAAAACTCAGTACCAAGTCATGGGCCAAATTCTGTTAATTCTATTTGTCTTTGTCCACTAAGCATCCCTTCCCAATGGACAGACATAAATCAGCTTCCCAGTGTCAGAGTGTAACAACTTCATGAGATTGAAAAAAAACAGTGTCCTTTCACATTGGCTCTGCAATCTGTAACATGCAAGAGTCCAGATCTCTTCCAGTAAAAGAGATAGTGTAGGTATTCCAGTGGTTGGCTGAAGGTTGTATTATGTAAGAATGAAATAAGGTGAGAGAATAGAAAGCTGCTCAGTTATCCCAGCTGTGCTCAGAAGGGCAAATACAAATTCATAAACTAAAATTAGAGCAATTAAAAAAAATTTCTACTTGATACTCAAAGAAAACAAGATGCATTCAATTTTTCTCACTCTCATCTTGCTTCTGGTTTGTGTTTTGCCTTGTTATTGTTCTTGATACTCTATCAATCCCTTCCTTGCCCAAGGACTGTATGTGTATGTGTGTGTGTGTGTGTGTGTGTGAGTGTACACACACAGGGGCAATGAGCTTTGGGGACAATGGAGGCAGGGATGGATGTACCCAGAGAATGAGAAGGGGAAGAATTCATAAAGTCAAGGGAAACTAAAAGCTGTTTGATAATAATATATATATATATATATATATATATATATATATATATATATATATACACACACACACACACACACAATTGGGCAAAAAATTCAATTTATGATCCTTAGGAAAGACTCAAAATTATAATGGGCCACATTAAATTTGATAGTCACAAATTTTCCAGAGAACCCTCCTTATACCTCAGTTCCTACAATGACAGTTCTAACTCAATTTATTAACTCCTAGCCCTGTAGGATTGGCCCTCTGCCAACTAACTCCCCTTATCATCTTTGCTTTCTGGTGCTGAATATGAATTCTTGCACCTTGTTTATTAGACTAAGCTTTTGACATTTCTCCAGTAGTTATTAGGCTAGAAGTCAATCAGTCTCCTCTGCAGAAACTTTTTTTTTTTTTTTTTTGCACAGGCTCCGGACGCGCAGGCTCAGCGGCCACGGCTCACGGGCCCAGCCGCTCCACGGCATGTGGGATCTTCCCGGACCAGGGCACGAACCCGTGTCCCCTGCATCGGCAGGCGGACTCTCAACCACTGTGCCACTAGGGAAGCCCCCAACTGCAGAAACTTTGACTTTGAGTGAAATGAGGTTCAGGCTGATTGGGTCCAACTGTGGTGCTCTTGAATGACTGGGTCAGGAAGGTAAATGGGCCTGAAAGTTCAAGTGGGAGATGGTACTGAAATGTGGACAAAGGGAGACATGAAAAACTTGCCTCCTGGTTCTGCATTTTGCAGACCTGTTTTACGGTCTCTTTTTAAAGAAAACCATTCTGAGGAGTTTTAGTGTTGAGAAATGTTTTATCATTTTACTTCAATAATTATGAAAAAAAGACAAATACTGAACATATGTATATAGCTTTAGAACTACACTGAAATCCTAAGAAATGTTAAGTTATAAAACTTTATACATTTAAAATCAGTAAAAATAATTTAAAGAAATGCGGGATTTCGTTTTTGCTGTATTAAGATTTGCTGTATTTAAGACTGTACTTAAGGATAGAAAGATGTATTTATATGCTTAGTGCCTCAGTTTTTGACTTGACTCTTTTGCTTTTGATAAGCTCTTGTTTGACTCATTATTGTTACTTTTTGTTAAAAAAAGTTTCAGTCAACAATTTATTAGGTTGACGGGCCATTTAAAACTGTGTGCCAAAATGCAATACTGGAAAAAAATGTTAAATTCCACGTAATAAAAAGTTTTCCAAGTGTTTTTATAACTCCCTGTACTGTCTGCTTATGGACTGCTCCACGTACGTGAATAAAAAGATGGGGGCCGCCCTCATGCTTGCCAGCAGCAGTCGTGGTGCTGGCTGCTATGACGAAGGAGGGTTTTTGTTGTTGTTTTTTTACGACTGAGGTCTTTTTGAGCTAGGCTTGCCTAGCCTGCTATTTCCTGAGAGTATTGACTTTTTGGAAACAAATGCAAATTCAGATATGGAAATTGAGTAGCAGGGCTCAATTACAAGGTAACTGTGTAATGTCTAGAGTTGCTTACAGTAACTTGTATGACAACACAAAGCTAAAATTATCACAGAAAATCTGCACCTTGGAGAACACATTCAATGTCTGCAAAACATTATCATGGTTTACTGTTTTGCCTGGGACAACCTGGCCTTGCTAATAGACTTCCTATCAAAGCATCATTAATACAATAACTTTTGGGGCTTTAGAAATGTAGTAACGAGAACTTACTCATATAGTGGGACTTGAGAAGGACAAGATATATAAAGGCATCCAATAATTGAAGGTAAGAAGATATTTTAAGGACTGTTCCTAATTTTTATTTACTTTTCTGCCTTACATAACACAAAATAATAAGTTAAAAATGTTATTACTTTTTAAGAACATAAGCTTTTTTTTTTTTTTTACTTAATATATCTGCAAACCAACATTCAAAGACTATTTTCAAGTGTTTTTGTTTCTGGTTTTTCTGATCAAGCCAGAGGATGCTCCCTCACGTCATTTTAGTATCTCTTGGCGGGGGGTGGGTGGGTGGGGGTGGGGAAGCCAAATCCTTTGTTTTACACAGAAATGAGCAAAAAAAAAATTAAGCAAAAAATATTTTATGTCCCCTTTTAAAAGTTAACCTAAAAACCCAAAGATTACTTTGAGTTCTATTAGATAGAGACCGTCACCCAAGGGATAGGCTTGTCCACAAGGGTGCTAACTATTCTTTATCAAGCACCTTATTTCACCTGATGCTCCACGTATCACACATAAACAGATGTCCCACCTGTGCAATTACTCCCTATACATATGGGCCTTCCCCACACCTTGCTGTAATTTGTGTCAGAGTCTCCCCCAGTATCCTGCTTCTTCTGTAACAGAACATGCAGACTTGGTAGCCACGGGGCATTGCTTCCTACCACTAGGTTGAAATAATCCTGGCAACTGGGACCCCAGAGATTTCACCATCTGATTGCCTGACAGAGCTGCTTAAGGTCACTGGCCATCTTAATGGTTCAGAGGATTATTGCATCTTGGGGAAAACATTTTAGGAACAAGTCATTATTGTTTACAGAAATAGCTTAAAAATGTTCCCAATATATAACTGTCTACTTGACTTGAAATATTGTGTAAGTAGTGACCTATATAAATTTCCGTGTTTGTATGTTTATCCGGATAGGTAATGATTTCTATTCTAGGAGTCAATCATTTGGTTTGCCTTTTAGGAACATATATTCTTCATTCTACAAAGAGGACCCTCCCCCCCAATCTATTTTTAGAATATTTCTGGCAGAGGCTGCTTGCTGTCCTTGACTATCCTTTCTCCTTAGTAACACACCTGTTAGCAGGCACACGACTGTCCTGAAGAAAGAAAGGCCATGTTCCCCAGCCTCCCTTGCCGCTAAGTGTGGTCCTGTGATTAAGTTGCGGTTAATGAGAAGTAAGCAAAAGGATCAGAGAGTAGCTTCTGGGAACCTAACATGAGATTTGGGTGACATGTGGCCTTTGCCTCTCTTTCATTACTTCACCCCTCCTGATGCCCGGAAGCAGATGCAACGTTGACCACGAACATGAGGTCATACCATACGGAAAGCAGCCCAGAGAACTGTTTAAGGACTTCCTGGAGCAGAGCCACCCTACCAGCCCCGCACTGTTTTTGTCTGCTTTTACCTGTGAGACATCTCCTCCTATTGCTTGATCTCTTTTGTTTAAGTTTGTATCATTTGGGGATTTTGCTGTTACTTGGACATAAACCTAAAGTTACAGAAAGCAATTTGGATGAATCAAACTGCTAAGTTCCCAACTTATAGCACTGATATAGCACAAAGATATGTGAAAACACAAGAAGAGGCAAGAGATCTATCCATGAACGATAAAGAATTTCTAAGGCATGCACATTAAAGCTAAGGCGATCATTTGGATAGCCAACTGGGAGAAGAACCATGTTCTGAATCCACATAGGATAGGGTGAGGAAAGGTCATCTGCTTGCATAAATGCTTGAAGGTCAAATGTCAAGAGTTGTTTGAACAGTTGTGGGCTAAAATGATGTAATCCAGACCCATGGCCTCTTGGGAATAAGCTTAGCCGTTGAACGGGAAGACTAGACAGAAGGGACTTTGAAAAGGTACGTGGGCCAAGCTGACACCAGCCCAGCTCCCTTCCCCTGGAGCTGACGCAACCTGCCCTACTCCACCCTAACCTCTGACCTCCTGTACAGTCCCACACAGAGGAAAGCCCTGGGCAACTGCACTCTTGTTCCTTTTCCACCCCGGCTGCAAAAATAACCCCCAGCTGCTCCAGGAGCGCCGGAGGGCATGGGGACGAGCCTGACCTCACACTTGGAGTTCTGAGAGGGAAGACAGCCCACTCAGGCAAGCATCAGATGCCTGAAGATCCCTCTTCCTTCTCCAAGTGTGGCAGCTGCGACGAGAGAGGAGGAGACCCTGAGAATGCTCAGTCCTACGTGCTTGGACTGGTAAGCACACAGGAATGGCAGCAGAGGAGGCTGCCATTCCTGGGCACCCAGGCTCCACTCAAGGGGGAGTGAAGAGGCCGGGGGCACAGGGCTAAAAAAGCCCATGGAAAGCCCCCAGCCCTGGGCAAGTCAGGGTGCCACTGAACAGCTCCGGTCTCGCCCAGTGTCAATACCAGGAAGGGACAGCTGGTGTGACCTGGGCACGATAACAAGAAACCAAGCTGAAACCAAAGCAGCAGGAAGTGGAGCCCAGCTCTGTCAAGTAGACATGGAAGCCACGTGGCCCCTGGGGAGAACAGGGCGGGGCAGGAAGGACTAAGCCATGGTCTACATAAACCAGAAAAGATGTAGGTTTTTAAAGCTGCATGCTAATTCAAGGTAAAGGGAGTTTATTTACAGCGGTTGAGTCAAGCCCCTGCTTCATCATTTCCTTAACGGGACGCAGACATCTTCTCTGAGGGGATGACACACGTGGATGCTCTGGTGCCCCTTTATAACATGACAGACTTCCCCCTTTTCAGTCCTCTAGATTCTCATGCTGAGACAAAGACTTCCGATGCACACAACCCTTTCCATTTCTCAACCTGACGGTCCTCCACTCATTAATCTGTACACTGTTTCTATGAAAGTGACCAGAGTATCTCTGCCCGGTAGGCAGAATAGTAACCTAGAGCAAGCAGACGGAAATGCAAGGGCCACCAGCGAAGGGTTGGCGGAGTTCCCAACCCGGGCTGCCTGTGTCAGCTCGATAAGTCCTCCAAAGCACCGCACTATCACCATCGAGTAAGGACTGGGGCGGTGATGCCGATGATGCAAAATGCCGTTAGCCTTAACTCATCCGGTTCTTAAATGAATTAATTTGAGTATCTAGAGAGCTGCCTTTCTTCCTTCTCTCTCTTCTTTCCCTTTAGTCAGCTCATAGCTTTTAAGCACCACACCACCTGAAAGCATTCTCTTAGATTCTCTCCAACAAATATATTCAAGGAATCTTTTTTTTTTTTTTGTGGTACGCAGGCCTCTCACTGCTGTGGCCTCTCCCGTTGCAGAGCACAGACTCCGGACGCGCAGGCTCAGCGGCCATGGCTCACGGGCCCAGCCGCTCAGCGGCATGTGGGATCCTCCCGGACCAGGGCACAAACCCACGTCCCCTGCATCGGCAGGTGGACTCTCAACCACTGCGCCACCAGGGAAGCCCTCAAGGAATCCTTTAGTCAATGCTATATAGTATTAGATCCTATCTCATCATTGGATTAGTCTCTGCCCACTCCTCACTCCAAACTAAACTCTCTCAGATTTTCTGAAATTAAATCAACAAGTGTTGAGTCCATATTAAAGGTATCATGAGTGTAATGAGATGAATAAGACACAATGGCTGTCTTCAAAGAGCTCATATTCTATATGGGGAGGGTACATATATACACTCACACGCGCACGCACGCACACACACACACACACACACACACACACAGTCATTGTTCAAAGACAACAACTCAGGAGACGCAATAAAGGTTTAGTTTGTTGTTTTCCCGAGTGAATGGACAAAAGCTACTGTATTATTTAGATGAAGGAGAGTCTTTTAGCCTAAGTTGCAGAAGCTAAAGACTTCAGGAACCAAATAGGACTGTGATATCCTAGTGTTACAGGGTGAATTGTATCCCCCTCCAAACATTCCCACACTGAAACCCTAACCCTCAGTACCTCAGAATGGGACCTTACTTGGAGATAGGGTCTTTATAGAGGTAAGGAAGTCAAAATGAGGTCATTCGTGCCAGCCCTAATCCAATAGGACTGGTATTCTTATAAAAAGGGGAAATTTGGAGACAGATATGCAGAAAGAGAAGACAATGTGTACAGACACAGGGAGAAGACGGTCGTCTACAAGCCCGCAAGAGCAGTCAGTCTGGCATAGATCTTTCTTTCACAGCCCTCAGAAGGAAACAACCCTGCTGACACCTTGATTTTAGACTTCTAGGCTTCAGAACTGTGAGACAAGTTTCTAGGTGGTTTTTGAAGCCACCTAGTCTGTGGTACTTTCTTACATCAGCCTGAGGAAAAGAATACAGCTTGGCACATGGGTAAGACCTGAGTAAGCACAGGACGATAAGGAAAGCCTTACATGTCAGTGAAACAGCACCAACAAAATAAGCTAGTCAGAATGCCAGACACAGTGTGAGAAAATCAGTTTACCTGAAGCAAAACATTCACGGAGGAGAGTGGTAGAACATATCTTGTTAAGTAAGGGGTCTGGGTCAGTGCATACTGGGCCGTGTTCTCCATTAAGGTGTTTGGAATGTATTCTAAAGACAGAGGTAAACTTTGGTGGCATTTCATCAGAGACCACGTGATCACAGAGATGGTGGGTGTATTAGGAAGATGGTGAGCAAGACGGATTGGAAAAAGGAGCCTGGTAGAAGATTGTTCACTTATGACTGATTCCCAAACATCACTGCAAATTAGAATCACCTGGTGTGATAGGCCTTTTATTTATTTATTCTTTTGGGGATAAATTGTCTTGGGGACTAACGGCTCCCAAGGATCTTCACGGCTTAATCCTGGAAACCTGTGAATGTTCCCTTATATGGCAGAAGAGACATTACTGTTGTCCTTTAGGATCTTGAGATGGGGAGATGACCCCGGATTATGCAGATGGACCCTAAATGTAATCACAAGTATCCTTGTTGGGAGGGAAGCAGAGGAAAACTTGACTTACAGCAGAGAAGAAGGCCATGTAATAACAGAAAGAAGGAGAGATGGAAACAGGGAGAGAAAAGGTCACGTGATGAGCCAACGCCCTCAGCAGATTGGATCACGCCCACCTGCATTGGTGAGGGTCCCCTTCTTTACTCAGTCTATGGATCCCAATGCTAATTTCTTCCAGAAACATCCTCACAGACACCCCTAGAAATAATGTTTTACTAGCTATCTGGGCATCCCTTAGTCAAACTGACACATAAAATTAACCATCATAAAGAAGAAATCTTCAGAGTGGCAGAAGGAGACTCATAAAAGCCCCGTGTGTGTGGAGGTGGGGGGCAAGCTTGGAAGGGAGGGGAAGTCAACACAGTCACAGGCTGCACAAAGGTAAAGAGGAGGGTGACTAAGAAATGACGGCAGATTGGAGGCCATCTGTGACCTCTGAGAGAGCAGTTTCGAGGGTATAGAAGAGGTGGGGAGGGGAAGCAGAAACCAGATTACAGGAAGAAGTGTGGGGAGAGGACCTGGAAGCTGTAGTAGAGGCCAGCTTGGGGGGCTCCAGCAATGAAAGCAAGTTGAGAAAAGGAGTGATAGCCCAGCAAACTAGACAGAGATAACTTAGCATAACGGGCTTTGGAGTCAGACCGACCCGACCCACCCCCAGCTCCTCCACCACCTCGAATTTGCATTCAACAAATTGTTTAATTTTGCACAGACTCAGTTACCTTGCTTGGAAAATAGCTGTAAATAATACCTACACCAAAGAGTTGTAAGCATCAAACGAAGCAGAATAGGTAAATTGCCCATTTTAAGTGTCTGGCTCACAGTAAGTGCCACAGGTTTCAAGGCAGAGATGTAGAAGAGCTTTGGAATCCTACCTTCTGATCAACAGGGTTGCCAGTAAAATATAGGATTCACAGTTAAGTTTTAATTTCAAAGTAGAAATAGTTTTTAATATGTGTGTCCTAAATATTGCACGGCCATACTTATACTAAAAAACTCTCTCTTACTATTTTCCTGTTGCTGCCGTTAGCAAATTATCACAAACTTAGAGGGTTAAGCAACCCCAATTTATTATCTTACTGTTGAAAAGTCTGACACGGTTCTCGCTGGGCTACAATCAAGGAGTCAGCGGGGCTGTGTTCCTGCTGGAAGCTCTAGGGGACAATTTATTCTTTTACCTTTTCCAGTTCCTGAGGCCACCCGCACTCCTTCGCCTCCTGGCCTTCTTCCACCATCTTGAAAGGCAGCGACGTTGCAGCTCTTTGACTCTTCTTCCTTAATCACATCTCCCTCTGATTGCAGTTGGCAAGTGTTCTCCGCTTTTAAGGACTTACTTGATTAGATTGGGCCCAGCTGCCTGATTCAGGAGACTCTCCCCATCTCCAAGCCCATTAGCTTAATCACATCTGAAAGTTCTTTTGCCATGTAAGGTAACACGTTCACAGGTTCCAGGGATTAGGAGAGGAACATCTTTTGTGCAGCGTTATTCTACCTACTCCGTTGTCAGTCTAAAATTCTAATGTAACTAGGTGACCTCTTGTTCTTTGCGAAATCTGGTGACTGTGACCCCCACCTATAAAACGTTCTTTGATTAACTGGAAGGAAAAATGCTAATTTCCCCTGCTCCCACACATTTTATTACTTCCTCTTTCCATTCTACGATTCTCCCACATGCATCTCCCTCCATGCTATGTGATGTGAATGTGTTTGTGTTCAAAATTTTATGAAAGAGATCTGTAGCTGTTTAAAGAGAAGAAAACTGTGGAAAGAGAAATTATACTTTATCTTGACTTCCATTTTAAAATCAAATCGTATAGGCTTATGCAATAGGAATTGGTGAGAAAAACAGAAACCATCTTAGGTATTTCAGGCAATGGAAGGAATTTAACACAAGGAACTGGATGCATACAAAACTCCTGGAAGGTCTGGAGGAGGGCAGGTCAAGGAAAGCAACAAGCTTTCAAGTTTGCTGCTAGCTTTACAGAGACAGGAAGCTTCAGGGACTGTAGGAAACGGGCTGGTGATGATTTCATCTGCTTCCAGCACTGACTGAGGTGGATGATTCAAAGGGAAATGTCTGGGATCTAATACAAACTCTGATGTCTGTTGAACCCCACACATCTGCCCACTTCTGACAGAAGAGCAATAACGTGGCGTCTACCTCTCCTCCACCTTCCAAATCCCATGCAAGTACCTCTGGTTGTCAGCATCAGACTCAAAACTCTTCAGGCAAGGGATGCCGAGGAAGGTAGTGCCCAGATTTCCAGCTCTAACAATTGGAATTGCATAACGGGCAAGCTGGCCTATATAGTTAAAGAAAGAAACACCCGCAAAGGATTGAAGGGAGAAAACTTTTGACAGAGGAAAAGGCAAGTCAGATTCCTGGTTACTGTGAAATACCAAAATCCCTATGTGTTTTGTACCCATCTGCAACTTTTTCTTTAAAAACAATACTTTGTAAATTTGCTGTGTCTATCCCATTGTCTTCTGGGCTTACCCCAGCCCTAGGATTTCACTGACTACAAACCCTTGGCCATCAGAATTTTGTTTTCTTGTCTAAGGTGGCAACATGTGAAAAGAAGAGTCTTAGTAAACGTGTTTGTTTCCAGGGCTAATTCCTGAACCATAAAATATGACTCTTTTAAAAATTATCTGCTGCTGTGGAACAAACTACACTCTAAAACTTAGTGCCTTAAAACAATAATTCCCTTTTTTTCAGAATTATCTGCTGGGCTCTTCTGCCCCCGTGGT
The DNA here is from genome assembly GCF_003676395.1 of Aethalodelphis obliquidens. Lineage (NCBI taxonomy): Eukaryota > Metazoa > Chordata > Mammalia > Artiodactyla > Delphinidae > Aethalodelphis > Aethalodelphis obliquidens. The sequence continues at coordinate 62,879,765 of NW_020837948.1, read as the reverse complement.
GTCACTCACTCGGCTAAGACATTCAGTGGGTGGCTGGCTGGGCTGGAAGATCCAAGAGGGCTTCTCATGCACGTCCGGTGCCTCAGTGCCCCTCGGGTGGCTAACTTAGGCTTCCCCACAGGTCAGTCTCACGTGGTCAGAATCTGGCTGCCCAGAGGGAAGAAGTGGAAGCTGCCAGACCTCTAACAGCCTGGGCGTGCAAGTCGTAGAACGTCACTCCCACCACATCCTATGGGTCGAGGAGAGTCACAAAGTCCTGATTCAAGTAGAGGAGAAATGGGCTCTGCCTCTCAAAGGGTAGAAAGCGGATGCATACAGAGAGGGAAGGAATTAATCAGTGGCATCTTCGCACAAGATGCGAACTTTGATACTAATTCTCTGATTCTATCCTCACTTCACAATTCGGAGCATGCAGGTGTTGACCTTAATTTTTATATTTTGCTGCTTCTCCATCAATGGCCTCAACGTTTTTTGCTTATATAGCCAATGAATAATAAATGTTTGAGCAAGCATTTCATATATGTATCCACAGACAACAGGTTGACTGTCCTGCACCATTTTATACAAGGGACCTGAGCATCCACTGATTTCGGTATCCACGAGCCAGTCCCCTGTGGATGCCGGGGGAGGACTGAATATGTACATGTAACCCCCCTTGAACAACACAGGGGCTAGGGGCAGTGACCCTCAGTATAGTAGAAAATCCATGTATAACTTTATACCAGCCCAGATCATGTAGTACCGTAGTACAGTATTTAGTGAAAGAAATCCTTGTATGAGTGGACCCACGCACTTTAAACCCGTGTTGTTCAAGGGTCAACTGTAATACACATATACGTGTATATTACATATTATATAGTAGTATATATAGTATACACATATACTACTGCCAATCTATTTGTTAAATATTAGTAAAGTGTAATGTCTTTTTTATTTTTAATAAGCATAACTATGAACAGAAGATCGTATACTATTCTTTTTATACTCCACTCTGAAGATCACTGATCTATCCTTCTGTCTTGGTCTCATCATTGCTTTCTTGTGTTTTCTCATTAACTCCCCACCCTTGCAAGCTCCTTCTACTACCCTCAAGGTGACACTGAGATTCTGCTCCCCCTTTTTATCCTCTTCCTGTTGCCTGGATATATCAAATATCAAATAGAGCTCAGCGTCGTTCCACATTTCACAGTAGAGAGCTAAGAAATGTGTCATGTACTCAAGCATTGTGAAATCTGAAGGCTTATAGTCGGGTAAAGCAGATTTGCTCTTCTTTTCTAAATGCTGTCAGTTACAAGGTTAGATCCCCAGTGTTTGTGTACATATCAGTATACAGGGGTACTCAGGCACCCTCATCCCTCTGGGGAAAAAAATCATTTGAGGATTAAGCATTGATTAGAATTATGTTCTCTCAGAGAGTAGAAGACTGAGAATAATCTCAATTTACAGGAGGCAGGTGTATGCCTTGTCATCTCTGCGTCTCCAGAGTTCTAGCACAGGGGCTAGCAAACAATAGGTGCTTAATAAAGGTTTGTTATACCAAAGGCTGGCCCCTTACATATAACTACCCAAGTACAGATTGCCTTTTTCAGTTTGCAAGTGGAAATGTACAGTTTGATATGCAAGTAGTTACCAAGAAACTCAGAGACACACCAATAGGTACATTTTATAATACACAAACTAAACTCCGATCATCACATAAAATGTCAGATAGAAGGCAAAGCAGAGAAAAACAAAGGGTGGACATTGCAGTTATGAGTGCTCTGTCCTTTTAGTTTTGAGTACAAATTAATTTCCTTCTAATCTTTAGAAAACAACGTGTGTGGGGTGTGGAAACAGAAGGGGAGACTTGAGGCGGTGCGCAAGGGTGGAAGGATTTTAAGTGATCCGCTGTGATCCGCAGTGCGTATCTTGGCCAGGGTTATCTCCAAACAGGCCTCAGTAGACAAGAAGATGGAGATGGAGGCCAGCTTCCTTTTTAATCAAACATGAAGCTGCTGTGTGCGCAGCCCTGATGTCCAGGCTGCTGAAGGCTCTGATAGCTGAGGCAGAAGCAAGGGAGAGGCTGATAATGGGGCAGGAGCCGGGGAAGGCTGTGCGCTGCCCGGGGCCTCCCTTGGGGTGATCGTAGTGCTTCTGGCCGCCAGATGTAATGCACAGCTCAGGGGCCTGATTCAAGGCCTGGAGGTAGTGCAGGGAGGAGAGCTTTCCCTTTCTCAGCTTGTCTAATTTAACACAGTTTTCTGTCTGACTGCTCTCAGCTTCAAAAGGGAGTCTGGAGTGCTTGCCTACATGACATAGTCCTATGGAACTTTCTCCGTCGGTATTTCCAAATAAGCACTGGAGGCAGCATGTCAGGCAAGTGCTGAGATGCAAGAAATATGTGCAGGGGTGTGTGTGATGGGGGGGTTGGAAGGGAACCTGGGCTCTGATTGGATGCCGTTGGTTCCTTTCATTTCAGGCTGCTGTTCCTATTGTTTTTACCAAGACATGTTTCTCCTCCAAATGCAAAAGCTAGAGCTGTATGACCCATCCATCCCTGGCCCTTTATACAAACCAACCCTGGGCTGCACTATGGCCAGGAAGCAACAGTCCAGCTCCCACAGAAGGTGCTGACAGCTCACCTCAGGGCTCCCTTCCAGCAGGCAGGCAGGGGCTTCTGCCACATGGCCCTGGAGAGTTGACCTTATTGAGACCTGAGGGAAAAAATCAGGATAGTGTTAAGCAAGTTTCAGGCCTGCGCATCAGTCAGTTACAGAGAAGACATTTCTTTTAGGTTTTTCAGAGTCTGTGCTCCCTAAGCTGGGTCGTGCTCCCCAGCCTCTGGGCCCCTCACCCCGTTTCGTGTGTGAAACGAAACGGTTGGGCCAGAGGGTCTTCAAAGCTCCTTGCCGCTCTGACTTCCTCTGATCCCATGACCTTTAATTGCCAGGGCTATGGAGACCAGTGGCCTGGAAAACCCAAAAGAATGGAAAATGCCCAGATAGATGTTTTTTCACCTTGGAGTATCACTCCTTGAATGCGCTTTGTGCTACCTCGTGAAGCCCACATAATGAAGATCTGACTCAGGAGGTTTCCCCGTTTCTCCATCCTGACCCCTGAAATCCTGAAAAGGTCTGTTCACCTTTCCAAAGAGACATAACTCCCTGCTTAAGCCTTAGCTGCTCCCCTACCCCCATCCTGACTAGTCTTTCTGGTTTCTCTTTCTAGTTAGCATTTTCTCTGACTGGGAGAGGGGGTGATGCTTGGTTGAAAAGCCCTCTCTGCAGGAAAGTGCAGCACTTCCTCTCTGCATCCCTCTTTTGTTTTTTTTTTTTTTTTAATGACTGCACACATGTATTTAACAGTACAGTTTTACATAGAATGCTAAGATTACTATTCTTCATATTTTATAGAAGGCCTTGAAACATATTGACTTTCTATTAATATTCATACCGTAGCACAGCCAATTCTAACTCCTAAATAGATGCACTACAATTTGTTTAGAGTTTAAAGGTTTAATGGCAAAAATGAGGGGAGAGAAAAGAGTAAGCATATTTTATATAATTGAATGAAAAATACATTCATGAAATAGCAAATAAAATTTAATACGGTCTCAGGCACCCTGAATGAGATGGTGCCTGATTTGTAGGGGTGATTGCTATGTCCGAATAATCTCCATTTGGAACTTCTGTGACCGCAGAGATGAACTGCAGTTTAAGTTACATCTCAAACAGTGCACAGAGAGAGAAAGACATACCAACCAGGTTTTGAAACAACAAACATGCTACACAAAATACACCACGCCATCTCTCGTTTTGCTCCTCTTACAGCTCTGTATACATAGGCTAGGTATTATTAGCCCCATTTTACAGGTGGGAATACTGACTCTGAGATATTTGAGTTACTCAAACTATCAAGACTGTTTAAAAGGCCACATGAAGACTGGAAACCAAGTCTTCTGATTCTTAATGCCCCTCCACAGCACTGTTGAAAATATGGATCATCTTTCTGGAGGAAATGGCTTGACCTTCCATACTCACCTGTCTCTGGATTGAAAGAGTGGAAAAATGGAAGAAGTGGGGGAGAGGTCAGCTCAGGATTGAAACTCTTCTCAAAGCAATTTGACTGTTGCCTTGCTGTGCTCAAAAGCTGCTTCTGCTTCCAGGATTTGCCCTGAAACCAATAATCAGAAAACCTGTAACTCCTTTGGTCACGTGTATATGCTTAAAAGTGTGCAGGCAGAGTCCAGGCCAAAGGTCACCTTTCTGTTGTCCAAGATGATAAAGCTGCAGCATTCATGAGGTATTATGGCGGGTGGGACAGCCTCTCCAGTAGCATCATCTCAGTGGCCATCTTCCTTGCTTTGGCCACATCCTTTAGTAGATAAAGAAGTGTTAAAACTCTTGCTGCCGACCAGTGGGACTTTTTCATGTTTAATGTGAAAGGGAGAGAAACTAAGAAACTTGAGCTAATTGAAATATGAATTTGGAAAATATATTGATGTGCTCATTTTTTTCTAATTCAATACTTATGAAAAGGTATAATTTCAGTTCTGATTCTGCACAATTTACTCGTGGTTTCATGGGGCGAAACTCATTTTGAGTTGTTTTAAAGTTCAGTTAAAAGCATTTTGTTGATGTGTTTAATTGGGGGTTCTTGTCAAGGAATTTATTTTTTCACAGTTCTGTTTTGTTGAGGTCCTGAAAAGGTCTATGAATATTCATGAGTATGAAGTAGATCTAAAAAGAAAAAAAAAAGCCTCAAGAATACTAAAATATTTTGAAAAATACTAAATAGGCTTCTGATGGTCATGATTTAAACAAGATGAACTGAAAAGTTTGTCAGTCCACTTTGGATTGAAAAATTGCAGATCCTTCTTTTTCTAAATTTCCGAAGTCATCTCCTTTACAATGTTTTTTTATGCCCAAAGCCTACCATTTCATTCTCTGAAGACCTCTGTCCCGATGTGAACTTTGAACTGACATGGCAGAAGCAGTTTCTGGTTCTGTATTTTGGAGGGATTGTTGGGGGAGGTTTTTGGGGAGGTCACATTGAAAAATCTGAGATGTCCAAGGGTATATGAGCAAAAGTTTTCCCTGTAACATGGAGGCACAGAACCTGAACAGCAGAACCAAGAGGGGGATGTGCAAACAGGAGGCTCTGTTCCGGGGATGTCCCTACCTTTGGCCAAATGGTTCATTTTTCACACAGTTATCTGGTGATATTATTTTGGCAAAAACACTGTGGAGGTTTTGAGTTCTTTTAGTGTCACTGGTGGGGTTTTTTTTTTAATTATAAATTTATTTATTTATTTTTGGCTGCATTGGGTCTTACTTGCTGCGCGCGGGCTTTCTCTAGTTGCGGCGAGCGGGGGCTACTCTTCGTTGCGGTGCTCGGTCTTCTCAACGCGGTGGCTTCTCTTGTTGCGGAGCACGGGCTCTAGGTGCACGGGCTTCAGCAGCTGTGGCATGTGGGCTCAGGAGTTGTGGCTCGCAGGCTCTAGAGCGCAGGCTCAGTAGTTGTGGCACACGGGCTTAGTTGCTCCGTGGCATGTGGGATCTTCCCAGACCAGGGCTCGAACCCGTGTCCCCTGCATTGGCAGGCGGATTTTTAACCACTGTGCCACCAGGGAAGCCCGTCACTGGTGGCTTTAAATGCCTTTTCCAAAACCCAGTGTAGTCCTAACACAACATTTATTAGCCACAAAAGAGTTCAACCAAATGCCTTAGAAAATGAACACTTCCTTTGGGCTCTTTGGCCATCATCATCACACATACACACACACCCCGCCATGGGAAACTTCCCATTTCTTCTATTCTTCACCCCAATAGAGCTGGTGGTTTGGATATTATCATTGACTGAATTGCTTCATTTTGGTTACAAATCATTTACTGTAATCACTGAAGATGTCTACTCAAAAGAGGCCTATTAAACTGTCAGCTTTTATTTAATTTTTTACTTGTCTGTATTGCATTTTTAAACTATTTAAAAATTGAAATACAGTTGACATACAATTTTGTGTTAACTTCAGGTGTACTAAAAGTAGCGGCTTTTAAATCAGATTTCAAAGGCTTTTCTGTGCCTCAGTTTTCTCATCTGAAAATAGGATCTCACTCAAAGGGGCTGAGAGAATTATACTGAGAAGATTCCAGTGAAGCCCTTGCTAGGTGTTCTATAAGTGTCTGATGCGATCATCCTAACTTCAGACAGGCCTCTTTCATTCTTTGGTCTGGGGTCTTGCTGGACTGGGAAGGGGTTGAGGAGGGTGCTGAGATGTGCATACCCGACACCTCTGAGAGGAGGTGGGAGAGAACTCAGTGATTCGGTGTACCGTTAGCCGTCCTTCAGGGAACTTTCCAGTCTCCCTCAACTTGTCCTAACTGCAGAAGTGTAAGCGTTTCCTTTCAGATCAAGGAATAAAAAGGTGCCCCAGATCTCCACTCCTTCTCTGCCAATCCCAAGCTCCACACTGGCCTGATCTGTGAGGGGAAAACTTAATCCTCCTCTTCCATGTTAATTTGAACAGCTGCATTCAAGCCACAGACAAAAAGAAGGCTTTTCTCTTCACTTTGTAAGGTGGCCACTCTGGAAGGAGGAGAGAGACTCAGGATAAGACTGGCACCTAGGAAGAGGATAAGACTGATTGGTCTTGATTTATGAAAGTACCTGTACCAGCACCATCTTGCCAGATGAAGTGAGTCAGTCAAAGGCTCTCTCTCCTGTCCCTTGTCATTGGGGGAGAGAAGTGACAGGGGAAGCTCCCAGGCATCCTGAGATGTTGTGTGTGTTTGCAACTTGAAGAGGAATTTCCCACCCCTCCCTTGTTCTCTTTCTGTACGCCTACTGCTGAGGCACCTCTGACACAGCCCACCTGTAACCCCTTCCAAGATACTCCTCCGTGTTGCCCCAGGAGCTGCTCTTTTTCCTTTTTGGTTGAATTTTTTAGGATCTGAAAAGGCTCTAGCCAAAGGTTTGTTTGTTTGGGTCATGTTCACGTTCTCACATTTCTGTCAGATATGGAAAATGAGGAAGTTAACTGCTCGCTCGCTCTCTCTGGAACTCAGCCAGTGCCAGATGAACATGGAATTAGGAGTCCCGAGCTCAGGAGACATGCTTTGTCTCCAAGATCATCCAACCTGTTAACGAACATGAGAAGTTTCCTGAGATCCCTGCCAGATGGACATAAAAATCAATATCTCGCATACAAGAGGTGGGTTCTACATCAGATTTCATAGAGTAATCAACGAACTAAACATATTCCCCTACCTTCAAATATCCACTTGGAAAAAAAAGATTTATTCTTACTCTGAGTCACAGAGGTTAATGCTTAAGAGGCAGCCTGCTTGGATGTACACTTCACCACCTGCTGTCTACATGACCTTGAGCTCAGGACTTCACCTCCTTGCACTGCAGTTTCCTCATCTGTAAAAGGGAGACAGGAATTGTAGGACTGGCAGGGTTCATGGCAGGCGCACTGCCCAGCAATAGTAAAGACTGATGATACAGGCCATCCATCACCCTGGCACAGAGAAGAAGGAGCTTCCAAATTCCAATTTAGCTCAATATTTAGGTTCGTATAAATAAGCCCAATGCATTCTCCACTCTGCATCTTTGTCCAAGCTTCTCATAACCCTGGTTCTCCCCGGGACATGCTCCCTGTCTTCTGCCTCTTCCCTGTCCCCTCCCAGCTTGAACTCCCCATGCGCTTCTGACCAAAGAGATCTCTCCTGCCCCCTCGCTTGTCTGCAGCCCTCATTCTTGCTTATCATTTTACTGCGTCCTCCTGTACACTGAAAGCAAAGCTCCAGAACGATTTCTTCTGAGCCACCCATAAAGGCAGGCACATTGCTGGGCGCACGCTGGAGACACGCGGCTGATGCTCCTTGGAGGATGCGGATATGCCTGGCCTAAGGAGACCTTTCTTAGAAACTTTCCGACCTGAGTGCAAGCCACCTTGTGATCGCCCAGGTGGAACCTCGGTCTGCGCAGAGATTTGCAGATCCTGAGCACAGGACTGTGAAATCCGGGAAGCAAGCGTGTGCTGCGTGCTGAAGCATTCCAATAATAGTTGCGGCTGGGGAGGACGGTGCGGTGACTCACGTCCCGGCGCACGTCCCCAGGCAGCGGCGTGGGCGGGGCCGCGCACCCCGGGCAGAGGGGGATTTACCTGGGGAGGCCAGGATGGCAGCCGCCTGCAGACACTGACTCTGGAGGGAGCTGGGGTCACAAGGGCAACCACTCTGACTCACACGGGAAAGCCAGAGGGCGATGACCAAATTTGAAAGAGCAAGTCGCCTCTGTCAGGGAAGCTCTTAGAGAAACAGGAAGCGTGATCAGCTGCTACCAAGCTCAGAAGAGGAAAGTCAGCTGTCGTTTTACCTCTGTGCTCGCTGAAATTTATCACGATGAGCGTCTGTGGAACGCAGCACTGTGCTTCTGAGAAGTGAGACGCATCACTCCCACTCAGCGTGGGCACCCGTCCCCACCCCCATCCCCGCTCATCCGCAAGGCCTGCCGTGGCAGAAGCCCGGTTCAAGCTCATTCCTACCCTCACGTGGAATTACCATAGCTAACATCTAGTCACAACAGCCTCCGTGTTGGGTTTTATGGGCTGTGATCAGCTGAAGGGTGGCCGGCTGAGAGGGTACCCTGCCCACCAAGATAAGAGCTCAGGCACCAGCCTGAGCCAGCCCATAGGAAAGGGCATCTTTTCTATGTGTCTACCCAAAGTAGGACAGCTTTTTTTTTCGAATTAGCACAACATTCTACATGTTGGCGGTGGTCCTGTTTACTGAGCACTTACTGTATGCCTAACTCTGTGTTAAGAATTTGGTGCACATTGTCACATTTAATTCTTACGACAATCCTACGAGGCCAGTTCTCTCAGTATTCTTTTTAGGGATGAGGAGATGGAAGCACAGAGAAGTAGAGCGATCTGCCTCACACCACACAGCTATTTCTGTCAGATTTGGACTTTGAACACAGGACATGCTCCCATCCAATATGATTTTGTTTAGTCCTGGTTGATGATGATGATGATGATTTAAGTCTTGGGTCCTTGGGATGCCTTTTTTGTAGGCTGTGTTCTCACAGGTTTTGCAGTCAGCCTACTGTGCCTTGAGGGCGAACTGGGAAGGCTGAGTGTTGGGGAATTCTAGGAGAGGTTGGCTCCATCCTTCTAGGGCCAGGCTGCCCCAGGGCCTACCTAGGGGTAGGATGAGGCTTAAGTGTCCCTGGCTGAGTAGCAGGTCTGTGTGGGAGGTCCCAGGCAGCACAGGGCAGGGAGCCCCCTTGATGAATGTAGCCTTGCCACTGCCCTGTTCCCTCAGTGCCCTGAATGGGGTGGACCTTGCTGCTATGCAGGGGGTTAATATGGCGCTCTCCATAAGATGACAGCCAGGATAGCCTGCAACTTAAATGGAGCTGTCGCTCTCAAGAGAGAGAACAACCTTTAGTTCAGAAGCTCCCAAGCATCAGTGCCCTTAAAATCATATTCCCAGCCTAAGAATTGGCATGCTAACAAGTTCCCCAGGTCATTCTCTTGTAAGTAGTTCTAAGGACTATTCTTCATGAAATACAGCTTTGGGTGTTTTATACTGTGGGATGTAGGCCCTCTTCCCAGTTAAATAAAATGAGGAAAACTAACACTGAATGTTCCCTTGTCAAATGAAAGCCAACAACCCTTGGTGTCTTGGCTGGCCACCATAAGTTTTCAGGATACTTTTTTTTTTTTTCCATCCGCAAAAATAGTTTATTTGGGAATAGCAGAGGAATTACAATTTGGGATGTGCAAACTATGATGAACCACAGGCAGGTCCAAGGAGACAATGGGAAGGTCAGCTTTTATTAGGTTTTTGGAGGAAATCAGGAGGGCTGTGGTGGTTCTTGGTGCTGGCAGGTGGTGGGCGACTTGTTGATGGATCAGAGGGAAATCTTTCTTTCTGCTAGGGTCAGTAAGCTGCAGTGAGTGATACAAGTGTGAGAGCTTCCTGACTCCATTTTAAATAGTTTATTTTCACAAGTGTCATACTACTACTACTGGGGGTGGGGGCCGGAGGAAATACTTCAAATGCACCAGCGTGTTGCTGATGTCTTAGTGAGTGAAAGCCCAGTCTGTTTCTGCAGACCATGCATGGGTGTTAGTACTATGTCCCATTCTTAGAGACTTCACATCTTCTGAAGTCACCATGGGCTGGCTGTGATACCTCTCTTCCTTTCCACCGCCAGGGCACATTTCTCTCTTTTGTATCTGGCTATATATTTAAAATAGGATAATTTAATTTTGAAAAGGAGCTGGAAACAGTTCTCTCACAACCACAGGTGAAGGTTCTTAGTTGGGTGGTGGAGGTAGTAGGGGGGATGCAGGGCAACCTGTGATGCCACGAACTGCCCTGAAGAAAATCTTAGGGAAAGAATATGTAAGTATGAGTGGCCTGAGCCATATTTTTTGAGCATGTTTCCCAATGGTTCTGCTAAACAAAAGATTTTCATGTGGAAAAAAACAAAAGATTTGGGAATTGAGGGCCGATAAGGATTTGTGTTTCAGAGGGTAGCTTACACCTCCAAGTTCAGGCATGGAGGGTTCCTCGGGCCAAAGGGTGAGATGCCTCCTCTGATTTCCCACCCAGCCTCCCTCCTGCTTACAGAAGTAGCAGGCTTGACCTGGGTTGTGATATGAAAAGCAACGTGAAGGTGTGTGGCCCAGAAATTTCTCTCTAACCTGTGTGACACTTTATCTTACATGGTTTCCCTTGGTCTCTGGAGGCAGTGGGAACTATAAGACTACCCAGATGAAAGTGCATGAGAGGGAACACCTTCCTGCCTTTGGGTCTGCCATCTTGGTAGGGATTTACACACCCTGGCAGCTGGCTGAGAGAATTAAGGCAGGTAAGGAGGCATCAGATGGCTAATGAATGGGATGGAAGGCTGCTAATGAGATCAGTCAGGGCACCTAAAGAGGGGAGTGGGGTCTTCCGTTTCAAAGACCAGTTCTGCTAACTCCCTTCATCCTTATGATTAGAGTTGGAATTGTCCCCCCACCAAAATAAAAGCCATGAGCACCCTCTCCCCAGCTTGCCCCATTCCCAAGAGTCAATACTCTAGGAGTCTAAACAGCTGACCACGTCATATATTTTGCCTTCTTCCTTTTACAAAGGAATAGGGCATGTGTGCCTTGTGTGTGTGTGTGTGTGTGTGTGTGTGTGTGTGTGTTGGAAGGTGTGTTGGGCTCTAGAACTACAGATTCATCCTCCTTTTGCGCCCCTCAGGCCTTTTCATGGGGCCACCAATTTGGACAATCTCAGGAACTGCACAGACAGGCAGCTGGATGGGAACCTGTTTCCTGTGGGCAGACAGCTCCTACATGGAGCCAAAGCTGCAGCCACTCACCCTGTGAAAGGAGCAGCCTCCCTGTAAGATGCAAAGGCCAGACCTCAGCTACCTCATACCACCTCACAGTTCCCTGTGTTTGGTTCATCAAGTCCGCAGGCCCTCGATGGGCAGAAATAAAGAGAAGTAGGTTCCTGTTACTTTCCTTAGAGCAAACCCTCAGAGTCACAAAGCATCAGTGAAGATGGGCAAAGGACAGCCTCTTGGGGCCTCTGTTCCCTCAGATGTAAAACAAATCACAGCAGTTCCTTTCTGTCTCTGAAGCTGTGTCATTCTCTAACACGTAACCGCTGTTAACCTGGCACACATTCAGACATGTGCATATGTAGAGAGACACCATATAGGTGTTTAACTGATGTGAATTCAATTATATAAGTGCTGTCTCTTTCACATACTTAAAAATGCTGTAAAATTACATTTTGCCCACACACAGGTGGGGCAGGGGCTAGCTCACCTCCTGTGGCTGCACACCCACCCTCATGCTCCCCTGCTTGCCCTCGCTGCCAACACCACCTGCTGCGGCCAGTACTAGGAAACATGTAACAAATTCAGAAAAGTTGTTGGTGATTTACAGAAGTCTGATTCCCCTCCCTCCAGGGAGTGTCTGCTTTATCAAATGCAGAAGGAAAGGGACATTGGTGGAGGCTGGGGCCCTCAGACCATTTCTCGGTCTTTCACCTCTGGCCTCTTCCATGGCTTGTTGAGCAAAATTTCTGGTTGAATCAGATGGTGTTGGTTGAGAAAAAGGAGGGTGATCAGTGAGGAAAAGGGCCCAATGATTTTCAAATGGCGTCATTCCAATCTGATCAAATATACCAAGTAACCTTCCCTTCCAAGTGCAGTGACTTACGAAAACTCCCAGTTCCACCCCTACCTTGCCCTGCACCATATATGCAAGCTACTGCTCTTCTCCATTTGGCAAGACACAGGCAGTTGGCCAGCTTCCCATATAAAGGACACCTTTTCCTCTTTAGCTAGCATTTCCCCTGAAGAACCAGAAAGGAACAGGCATCGGTGCTGCACGCTCCAGGACTCCTCCCGCACGTTCCCATGACTGTTATCTGCTTTCTGTCCGGCACCAGGTTCACCTGTCAAGCAGAGCCCAAGTGACACTTTCTGACCACCACTGCATTCCAGCTGCCCCCATCTGGAGAGTTCTGGCTTGAGTTTCTCTCTGTTCCTAGGCTATCTTTGACACAGTGACCCATTTTACCACTTTCTGTCCAGAAGTGGCTATTCCTCAAAGAGGAATGAATCACTTTGTATCCATAACAATGCAAGTGATTCCCAAACAGCAGATGCTTTCCACTGGTTCAGAGTTTCGAACAGGCATTGAAGGAAACTTCACAAGGTAGTTCCCCCCGGGGTAACACCTGGTAGGAGGCTGTTCAACCTGAAATGTAACTACAAACCACCTCAAAGCCACTGGAGGCAAAGATCTGGAACAGAAAGACCATTTCTCTCGAAGTAGTCCAGTATATTTCCTTCCAGCCAAGCAATAAGCCCAGTGTAACAGCAGAATTCCAGCATCTTCCTGAGTTAACACAAAGCCGCCATGTTGACATGGCTCCATTGGAGCCCTTTCACTAGTCGGCCTCATTTTACCATATCTAAGAAGTGAAGTAGGCTTCCCTGGTGGCGCAGTGGTTGAGAATCTGCCTGCCAATGCAGGGGACATGGGTTCGAGCCCTGGTCTGGGAAGATCCCACATGCCGCGGAACAACTAGGCCCGTGAGCCACAACTACTGAGCCTGTGCGTCTGAAGCCTGTGCTCCGCAACAAGAGAGGCCGCGATAGTGAGAGGCCCGCGCACCGCGATGAAGAGTGGCCCCCGCTCGCCGCAACTAGAGAAAGCCCTCACACAGAAACGAAGACCCAACACAGCCCCAAATAAATAAATAAAATTAAAAAAAAAAAAAAGAAAGAAATGGGGTAGAGGCTGGTTACCTCCTAAAAGCTGGAATTTGCCTTGGTTCTCTATTCCACATGAAAGCAAGCAGTAATTTATAATTGCTTGGAAACCAGTAGCAGAGACACTGATGAGTAAGTGCTCAACTGAAGCCAAATTCCCCCTCCTATTCATGAAAGGAACTTGGATGCCCACTCTCAAGTGTCAGTCATCTTGAATCACACTGGTGTTGAATTAAGCTACTGTGTTTTCCAAAGTAGTATCTCCCATTGAGCCAAACGATGCCTTCGGGCACATTATTCCTTTAAAAGTGTACTGTATTTGAATAGAAAAGAACTTAAATGTGAAAAAAATGTAAGTCTATTTGGGTGGTTGGTTATATCACCAGGGTTAAGTGTTTGTACTTCAAGTTACTATTTTGAATCAAGAGTTGTCATATAATTACAGCCTAAAGGAAACCATAGTAAAAATTTGAACCAGAAATTTACTTACTGTAATGGATGATTACCAAAGAATAAATAAATCGCATTCAGGAACAGGAAAGAAAGAAAAGTGACATTGTTAAAAGCTGTCAACTTTGCAGAGCAGAATCCCTTCCCCACAGCTCCCCTCCCCCACCCCCTCTCAACTAGGAGCTCAGTGACTTTCTGCACTTCCTCACCATTTCTCTCTTTCCAAACTTGCCTAATGGAAATAATCTGAAACTTATTTTCATTATGGTATAAATGATTGATAACTTAAGTGTTACATGTTTTCAGATTATTCATTTATCTTAACATGTTTGATAATACTTTAGTCTAAAGGCAGGAACTCTAATGGGAATTTGAGCAGCCAGACCATAGGTGAAGGACTTTTGTCAGTGAGGGCGATGGTGTTGGGGGAATGCCTTCCCAACCCAAGAGAGATCTTAATAGCAGAGAAGTTTTGGAGCTATTACTGAGGGTATATCAATGAACATGGGCTAAAACAAAATATTTGACAAGCATATTTTTAAAAAAAAAAATAGTTGTGTGCCAGGAATTTAAGTGGCCTCAGCACGTAGGATTTGGGAGTTTGGTACGAATAGCAAGCTATGAAGACTGAGAAGATACATACACACACACCACACTTTTAAAGAGTTTGCAAAGAATGTATGTTGGTATAACTGAGTCACTTTGCTATGCAGCAAAAATTAACACAACATTGTAAATCAACTATATTTCAATAAATTAAATAAATAAAAGAGTTTATAGTACCTTCTCTTACATTAAAGAGGTAGAAGAGGAATGGAGCAGAGCCCTGAGGTTCTTGGAGGACCTGGAAACTACAGGACCATGGGACCCAAGGCCATTGCTCTCAGGGACCCAGACATCTGGGGAGGAAGGAAACTGGGGAAAGGCTGTAAAACTAGGTAACTAGTAGGTCACTGGTGACCTTTGTTGAGGATAATTCTGGAAGCCATTATTCTCATGATAAAGACCAAATTTCTCAAGACCCTGGATAATCTGGCTCCTGCCTACCTGTCCTATCTCTCCACTTCCTCCCACCCCCAAACGGCTTCAGCCAAGGATCTTTGAACTTGGCACTTCCCAAGTCTGAAACACTCTTACATTCCTCTAACTGCCCTAGTCAACTCTTACAAACCCTTCAGGTCTCAGCTCAATAGTCATGTCCTCTGAGAAGCCCCTCTGACTCCTCAGACTAGACAAGCTTTCCTGCTCTCAGAACTACTATACTCTCCTTTTAAAACTACATTTCCTAGTTTACAGTTATGTATTTGTGTGACAACTGATTTATGTCTCTCTCCCCTACGGCTCTGTAAACACCATAAAGATGGGACCATATCTCGCTGGTTACCTTTGTGTCCCCAGTGCCAAGAACAGTGTTTGGCACATAATATGTGCTCAATAAATGTTAATTGATTTTGTAAATGAATCAACTGATTACGTAAAAGAATCAACAATTCTTCCCATCAGTTGCTTTGGACTGAATGTTTATGTCCCACCAAAATTCGTATGTGCATTTTGAAGCCTAATCCCCATTGTGATGATATTTGGACGTAAGGCCTTTGTGAGATAATTAGGTCATGAAGATGGAAACTTCCTGTATGGGATTAGGGCCCTTATAAGAAGAGATCTCTCGGAACTCCCTGGCGGTCCTTGCTTCCACAACCGGGGGCCCAGGTTCTATCCCTGGTTGGGGAACTAAGATCCCACATACCAGCCATCATGGCCAAAAAGAAAAAGAAAAAAAAGAGATCTCTCTCCACCATGTGAGGACCCAGCAAGAAAGTGTCCATGTGCAAACCAGGAAAAAGGCTCTCACCAGGCACCAAATTGTCTGGCATCTTGCTCTCAGACTTACCATTCTCCAGAGCTGTGAGAAATAAAGTTTAGTTGTTGAAGGCGCTGATCTGTGGTATTCTGATTATAAGACATCAAGGCAGCTCAGGAGAATCAACAAGCTAGGAACCTTAAGCAAGTAGCTTATTGTCTTCAAACTTCAGTCTCCTTACCTCTAATATGGCATTAGCAATAGCACCTATTTCTGAGGACTGTTTTGAGAATGAACTGAAATAATACATGCAAATAACTTAGTACATATGTAGCACAGAAAACACACTCAATACAGTTTTCTTATTATTACTCTTACAGCTTTCTCGTCTATAAACTGATGGTTTTAGAGGTTCCTTCTGCTTTAAACATGCTATGACTCCTATTTAATCCTAAAAGAAAAGTTCTTTGTTTTCTGGATTTGTCAACCTGGCAATTGCAACAATCAATGTATTAACTTTTTTTTTCCAGTAAAATAATGCTACAAGAACCAGCAATGATTCGTCACCCTGTAATAATATGCATGAATTTAGGGCAGGGCCATAATTATTTTATGAACTTACATTTAATGTACAAAAGTCTTCCTTTGTCTCACAAGATTCCAGGAAGTAGAAAGAGGGGGTGATTTGGAATGATAAAACTTCCTTTTGATCTACAGTTCTGAAGAGAGGCATGTTTTTTCTTTTGTTGGTCTAACAACAGTGTAGATATATATGCCCTTACTTAAGAGAGAAGAAAAACAGAAAACCAAAAGTGAAGACATTCATATTACACAAGCCAAAATATTAAACAGAAGCCTGTGTGCCACTCTGTGATTTTCTAACTCTATTGAATATCTTTCTGAATTTAAACCCTCACGAAAGAAGTAATGTTCATTACCTAATCATGATAAAATATTACTTCCAGTGAAAAACATGATCTTCTTTGCTCTTATAAGGTGTAATGGAGAGTTTTATGCCCACTTTATGCATGGGCAAGTTGAGGATCCATGAAGGAAGATTATTACCTACAAAATCACATAGCTAACCAGGCACGAAACCAACGCCAAGTGAGCCCAAAGGTTTAGGCCTCGTGATCAGACAACCCACTTCCCTTTGCTTACCTGTCAAATCCCGTAAGTGTGAGCTCTACTTCATGTTTGTTTCTCATAAATACATCCTTATTGATAATGTCAATAAAGTAAATTTCATCACTCACTTGGAATGGCTCCGTCTTCATCCTGGCAGTGTTTTGCCTTCCAGGAGAGCAGAACAATGCACCATAGTTTCCAAGTGCCTTTCATTTGTCACTGGGACCTTTGCTATTTGGATCATACTTCCTCCTTGCCAGACCTTAGCAAATATAATATCTTGGTCCAGATAATTATCTCTGTAATGGAGGTAATTGCAATGGTAAGCGTCTTTACCCCAAATTCCCATGTTTTTTCAGTGCTTTATTTTAGGCTGACCCATACTATCGAAAAGTGTTCCAGCGACGGCTAAAGCTACAGAGGGACAAGGTATTAACCAAAAACTTATTAAAACCAACAACCAATGTTTGGATAAAGCTTTAAAGTTTACCAAGTTTCAATCCAGGGAGGTAACCAGGGCAGGTCTCATTATTCCCATTTTATAGATGAGGAAATGGGGTTCATTCAGATCTTTTTATTTCAAATTCCACGCTAGAGCTACAATACCACAATATCACAGTGCTGCAATTCCTGGGCGCTGCGCTATTATTGTTATTATTACTCTTACCATTCAAAACCAGAGGGCATTTGCTTGAACTTCCCCCCACATGAGCAGTCAGAAATCAGAATTGGGATCATCAAGCAAATTTTTCTTAAAATAACTTACTTATTATTTTCCAGACATGCTTTGGACAAGTTATTTTAAACACAATTGCACATCAGTAAAAGTCCACAGGAACAATGGTCCCTCCACAGGCTTCTAATGGAGAAAGTGAATTCAGAACAGACCTTGTTACGGTGTCAAAATGAAACAATGCCTGGGCAAGTTCCATTACCATTCCACAAACAAAACTAAGGAAACAGGAGAAGAAAGGAGAAAAGTAAAGTATATTTATGTCCTGCAGGGCTCTAGCTCTGGCAGGAAATTCTGAGTGAGAGCTCTTATAGGTGCCCTACCACTTGACCCTGGGATTGTGGGACCTTTGCACGGCCATCTCCAATCAGGTGTGTGGTTGGCTCCTTCCACAGGCTTCAGAGGCTGAAGGGGCCTGAACCTCACTCAGCTTTTCCATATCTCCCCAAACCTGGCCACTGCCTATGTAGGGGAGCTTCCTTTTCTTGCTCCTACAAGCTTTGTAGACTTCCAGTTTACAGCAGGAAGAACTGCTTCTCTCCCCTCACCCTTCACATCACTTCTACATACATCATTCACTGATGGCTGTCTTAGTAAGTCTTTAAATAAGTAGTAAGTCTTTAAATAAGTGCTTATTACCTATTGACTGGGAACAGACAACTTGAAGAGACATGCTATGTGCCAGACACACAACAATAGTCTCAAACTTGATTACATAAGAATCCCTTGGAATGCCCACATAAAATGCAGATTTCTGGATCCTACCTCTGGAGATGTTTATACGGTAGGTTTGGGATGCAGCCCAAGATCTGGATTGCAGTCAAATACTCCAGATGATTTTGATGTAGGGGATCCAGGGTCACTTCGAGAAATACCATAGTAAGTGCTAAAGAACTGAATAAAAGAATGAGTGAATGAATGATAATATCATGAATGAGAATTGCTGGTTGAACTGTGTTTCCCTCATTTGCCTTGCCATGAGGATCATTGGTACACAGTAAAAATAATGATTACTAAGCCTGCCCCAGACATAGTAATCATAAACCCCAGGGAAAGAATCTGGGAATCTATATTCTTAAATAAGTGCCCCAAATGAGTCTTAGGAAGATGCACCTTTGAGGAATACTACCATATAGGCTGTGGTCTCCGTAGTTCCCACAACACTCATTTCCTGTTCTTTGAAGCAGTAACTTGGAGTGACCACATTCAAGCAAGTACCTGAAGTTCTTACTATCTTGGTAAAACTGCTCCTTCACTTGCCATTTTAGAAAAAATCAGACCCTTCAGCCATACCCCATATGATCCTTCCAGTAAGTAGTCTACGGCTATGGATCCAAATGGGTTTCAATATAATCTGGCGAGATTTCAAAATATTTAATAATCAGTACTGTCTGGGCACCAACTAATCCAAGTGGACAAACAGTATATATAGTAATATAAGCAATCAACGTTTACTGTCTAGATATTCGTCCCTAGTGTAAGACTTTAAATGATAGGTTTTTTTTTAATTGAAATGTAGTTGATTTACAATGTTGTGCTAGGTTCAGGTGTACAGCAAAGTGATTCAGTTATATATATTTCAGATTCTTTTCCCTTATAGGTTATTACAAAATATTGAGTATAGTTCTCTGTGCTCTACACTAGGTTCTTGTTGGTTATGTATTTTGTATATGGTAGTGTGTATATGTTACGCCCAAATTCCTAATTTATCCCTCCCCCCTTAAATGATAGTTTTTTAATCGTGTAAGCTTAATAAAGCTTGGGAAGACTGATGTATTTTCAAGAGTCCCTTCTAATTTATCTCTTGCGCCCCTTTATAGAAGGCCTGAGTTTGGTAAATATATTGACGGTAATGCCTGGTAATTTTGCCCAGGTTTGTTTAATACATCTTTCCCTGTTTAATTTGCTGCACGCTCCATGCCCTGACATCTTATTCTTTACCAGACCAGAAGTTTTTTAATGTGCAAGCCTATTGTGCCTAGGGAAAAATGTTGAACTTTTGCCTTTGTAATAAGATATGCTCCAATGACCAACTTTAGCAATTTAATATAGTTGAATAATAACTGAATGGGACACTTCGTCACTCAGTCATTATTCAAGCTCCTACTGGGGGTGGAGAGAGGAGTTGCTGAAGGCCAGATTATTCCCAAGGGAGCCCAGCCACACAAATCAACACTGAGAGAATCTTTTTAAAAACAATGTTACAAAAAATCAAAAATTCCAGGAAATACAAGTCAAACTATAGATTTGCAAAATGCTTATGAGAGCTCAAGTTCAATTTTACAAAATGGCATAGTGTTTAGTATTCATTTAAGATATTTTTGTACATGGAAAGTATGTTGGAAGGATAAAGCAATCACCTGGATAATTCAATCTAAGAAGTGCTTTGTAGGTGGACATGATCCAGATAGATGAGATCATTTCCATATGGTCCAGAGGTATGTGAAAATTCCCCTTCACCCTACATTGCATGTTACCTCTGATTCTGAAGATATTCCAGTATTCATTACAAGCTTCAAGCACCTGTATCTTGCTCTGATGTGTACAAAGACATTTCTGCTGAAAATTTCAAGGTCTCTTATTTTCATGCAAAACTTGAAGAAGCCAAAGTTTTTGTTTATTCATTTTAGTCTGAGTTGTTCTGTTTTGTTTTGCTTTTTGAGATGTACTGTAAAGCCAATTTTCCTTTTTTCTGTATCTAGGACCAGGGCTTCATTTGCCAGTGAAGAAGATACCACATGCAGACTTCTAATTTATGTACTTAGCGTATATAATGTGTTCTAGAGTCTCAAGGAAGTTAATCAAGGGAAAACCCAGATAGCCTGGCAGCCTTAGGGAACTAGGGTGTGGCCATTCGGGAAGGCTGCCTCTTCCTCTGGAAAGACACCTGGTTGGGATTAGGCTGGGCCAAGGCTGTCCGGTCAGTGACAGCTGCCTCAGTGTCAGGATAGGAGGCTTTCCGAGAAGACATGGCTCTCTTCCAGAACATCTGAGCCCTGATTCCTGCAATGCCACAGTCCTCATTTTTACTCCATGTGTGGATATCACTACCAAAGAGGTCACAGAAGCTCCCTGACCTCATACCTCTACCACAAGAAAGGCCCTCTCCTGTTGCCTAGACCAGGGACCTTTTCCTTTCCAGGCATTCTCAGAAGACTCAGGAGAGTTGCAGAAGTTCTGGAAAGAGTTCTGGAAGGTATAGGAAGCCCTGAGAGACATGTGCCCCATCAACAGAGGGTCGGGGATCTCATGGAAGTGGTTCCTCGTCATTCATGTCCTCTCATACCCCTACCCTACTTTATGCCAATCCCTCGGGTTTTCATAAACCAGGTTGAGGGACCAGCCACAGGTCAAGAAAAAACCCCAGATCTGGGACTGATAAGTTAATTAAGGGACCTCAAAGGATTTTTACAATTGTTGATAACCTCTGACAGTCATACCTACTTATTGTTAACAAAAAATGTTTATCCTTTCTGAGATGTCGTGGATAGAAAGGCTTATAGGCAGGGTAAGTGTTCAGTGCAGTAGATGTATTTTCTTGATAGTAGATCTAGCCCAGTGATTACTCCCTAAAAGTCATCATAGACAGCACTCTCACACGGATACAGATAGAAGTTGAAAAACACATTTCCTAAGGTACTGATTTTCTCATATCAAGACTCTGGTTAGATGCCCCATGGTAGGAACCTTTCTCCACGTTTTGTGAATGGACAGAGAAAATCCTAGTCTTTGCCTCGGATTTCAGCTTAGGAGACAGCACTGCTTATCTGGAAAGATTCAGTGGCCCTGGCCCAAAGAATATTCAGCTTTTGCTCCAATGGAACCAGGATCCTCTTTTCAATGTCCACCACAAGCTGGGTGTCAGAGAAAACAGATTGATTGCCCCATAGCGGAGCTGCCAAGAGGAACTCTAAGCCAGACTTTGGTAAATGGAAGCTCCCATTGGCACCACAAGCCCCTGGGGAAGCATCTGGACTGATCTTGGTTATTGTCTTCATGGCCTTACCTGACTCCTCAAATTCCCTCTTTTGAGCCTAATCTGAGCACCACACCTCTAAAATCCACACCAGCCTAACACTCTCATTCTGACCCCCATTCTTGCCATTTCAGTGACCACACTCAGCCTCTGTTCCTGATTCTATCCACCCAAACAAGCCTTAGTCTAACCTGCCTTAGCTGATTATTCAGGCCCAGGCCCATCAGGAAGGCAAACCTCATCCTAGGCCCTCGTTCTGGCTTAGTGCCTCTGATGTCGGTTGCACAACTGGGCACCACAAGGAGCACATGACTGCCATCCACAAAGACAAAGATGGAAACTATGAGCCATCCACTTGGCAACCATGCTGGCACCCTCCTCCATTCATGCTGCCAAGCCCTGACCAGAAAGATCTTGGACTGCTTACTGCCCAATGCACTCAGTCCAGACTCAGGGTGGCTCAGGTCGTGGCTGGTAGAACCGGCTATAATGACACTTACACTCGCAAGAAAAGGACAGAGGAGGGGACCCAGACTCCATATCAGCTTATGCCCGCCAGATTCAAGCTAAAGAGAAATCTAGAAATCTTCATGAAACTAAACAGGAAAGATTTATTATTATTGTTGTTATTGTTATTTACAAAACGACCCAAAATAAACATGTTCTACCTTTAAAAATTTTTAATTTGATTTCCATAGGAAAAACTGAATGCGTTTTCTGTCCACAGAAAGCACGTATGGTCTTTTTCCAGGAATAAGGGAAGCAGGGAAATAGGTGAAGAAAAGTAAGTAAATGATTAGGGTATAAGCTATAATGTAGGGAAGACCTATGTCACTGTTGCCTACAGAGTACTAATCCTATGTCCCAAGTGATTTCAAAAGCACTTTAAAGAAACCAGGAAGAAAATTAAGTACCTGCCTATACATTTACCTCATTTTATCCCCTCCCCAGTTCTTTCAAGTGAAGATTTATTTCCCCCACCTTGCAAATAAGGAAACTGAGGCAGCCTCAAAGAAGCTAAAGGACTGTTCAAGGTTACAAAGCTACAAAATGGTTGAGATGGGAGTTGAACCCAGTTCGTCATTAATTTAGACAACTATCTTCCCCCTGAAGCATATGCCAAAAGAAGTGTACCAACATTCC
Source organism: Aethalodelphis obliquidens (assembly GCF_003676395.1). Classification (NCBI taxonomy): domain Eukaryota; kingdom Metazoa; phylum Chordata; class Mammalia; order Artiodactyla; family Delphinidae; genus Aethalodelphis; species Aethalodelphis obliquidens. The sequence continues at coordinate 62,857,256 of NW_020837948.1, read as the reverse complement.
AAGACAATGTCATCAGGGAGAGCACAGTCAAATTACTATTGAAGGAGTCCTTCCAGTCCGTTTCCCAAAACTAGTGTTGGAAGTGTTGGAAGGTGAGTTTGGTAATTGGTTCACTTTTAATAGATGATTTATTTTAAGCTGCCTGGCTTGATGATGCAACAAGCAGGGGAATGAGCTTGGTTTGAAGATAGATTTCTGATCTTCTGGGAAGTGCTTCTACTTCAATAAGCTTTGACTCACCAAGGAAATTCCTAAGGACGTTTAGTCACAACCTGCTGAGCTGCCAACGCTGTAAATATACACATGCCCATATGCACACATATGCATAGGAATAGATAATTTCGTAGTCATGGCAATGAATGCTGCTTTCATCACGGACCAAGCCATTGCAGTCAGCAGGGAGGAGGCTGCTGGGGGGAAACTTTTCTTCTTCCAACTTGGGTCCAGTAGTTGGTGGCCTGTAAATTAACTGACGAGGGATAGGTTAACAGGAAAAGAGATGAGGTTTACTTAAGGCTACACAACAGAACTACTCAGTAATAGGTAACTCGCTCAACAGACTGGGATAAAAACTTTATATGCCAAATTAACAAAGGGGTGGTGATGGTGGTAGTTAGGGCTTCAGCAGGAAGATAGGGAAGGTTCTGTGGGACTTCTTGATGCTAATGGCTATGGGCAGTCTGCCTCCATACAGGCACCTAAATACATTGGAAACACCCATGGTTGGGGGGAGGGAAGGAGGTTAATGGCAGCTGTATATTCTGAAAGCTATGTTTGTGTCAGATAAAGGGACTTGAGATAAGATTTCTTCCTGTATCTTCTTTAGCTCAAATGTTTTTACTTTAAAATCAACTCTGGGGGCTCTGAGCGGTTCCCCACATTTCCCTCACCGGAAACATCCCTAGAAGTTTAAAAACAAAAAAAAAGAGGCTAGGTTGATGGCTATGGGAAGAGATTTGGATTAGAAGTTGCAGGGAAAGAGATACACAAAGGGAGAAGAAAACAAAGATGAATGGTTGGAGCAGTTTCTGAGTCCACAAGGCAGCCAATCAAGAAGATTTCTAGACGTTGGATTTTGAAGCACCTTTAGTGAGGATGGTAGTGGCAGTGTTATAGCCATGGCTATTTCCCGGAGCAGAGCATGGAAGATGCAGGTGTTCCAGTGAATTTTCTGAGTGGTCCATACTGTTGTGGTGATAAATCCTTTGAAGTTATAGCACTTCAGCTTCAGCTCGCAGGGCTTTAGGAAAAAGGCAGCTTTAGTTCTCAGTGATGCCAAGTCAAGAGAGTGAGAGAAAAATTTAATTACCAACAAAACGTGTAAGATGGCAGGTAGAATTCACAGAGATGAAAAGGTAGCTTTAAGACAATGAACGGGACTCAAATCTGGTAACATACAAGGGTAGGTTATTATTTTCCACTGAAACATACAATTTCTTTCTACAATCATCCCCATTAAAAAAAAATTTATTTTATTTATTTATTTTTGGCTGCGTTGGGTCTTCGTTCCCGTGCGCGGCTTTCTCTAGTTGCGGTGAGCGGGGGCTACTCTTCGTTGCGGTGCGCGGGCTTCTCATTCTGGTGGCTTCTTTTGCTGCAGAGCACGGGCTCCAGGCACACGGGCTTCAGTAGTTGTGGCACGTGGGCTCAGCAGTTGTGGATCACAGGCTCTAGAGCACAGGCTCAGTAGTTGTGGCGCACGGGCTTAGTTGCTCCGCAGCACGTGGGATCTTCCCGGACCAGGGCTCGAACCCGTGTCCCCTGCATTGGCAGGCATTCTTAACCACTGTGCCACCATGGAAGCCCCTACAATCACCCCCATTTTGAGCAAAGATTATCAAAGTAAGATTCCTCTTGTTTACAAAATGTCTTTTCTCATTAAATTTGGCCAGATCATTTACATAAGTGCAGCAAGATTGGTAATTGGACTATATAGGCCTTTTAAAGTTTGCTTGGCTGGAACTTTTATAAGGAATCTCAGATTGGACTTTTAAATGCCTCTTGATGCTTGCAAGCCAAGCCATGAACTTATTAGACTTCATCTGCAGTATTTATAGATTTGGTGATTTCCTTTCTTCTTGAGTTTCCCAAAATATCCTAAAGTTCCTGGGCCTGCCAGAAAGTGACTTTCCCTACTCACCTATAAAGGCCGGGAAGTCTGTAAGCCAGGTACCAGGACAGTTTTTCCAGAACGGTTTTGTAAACATTGGCTTCATAAAGCAATCTTAATTCCTGAAAACTGTTTGGTCATAGATGATTCTGTGTACATGAATCTCAAATATGACATTCCAGTTAAAGCCTTGGTGATATACCCAATTTTCTCAATTATGTCCTGTTACAAAGAGAACAGATTCTTACTGAACTTATGCAAGCAACTATATTGCAATGAGAGTAAAAACATTCAGTAAGAGTTTCTGAATTCTGGAGGGATCAGTTAGGGAAAAAAAGATAAATGTTTCTTTTCAGTTTGCAAAGATATAATCTTCTTAATTGTTGTGAGTTATAGATAGCTTAGGAGAAAACAGAAAAGGGGTTCCTTATATCCAGAAAAACAAAACATCTAAGAACAAGCAATATTCCAAACAAATAAACAAAAAAATCCATAAAAATTATAATCATTTTTCACTTGCTCATTCAGTCTCACATAATAATTCTTGTCCCGCTTGAAACTGGCTTAGCAGTTTTGTGAAGTCATCAGCTTCACCACTAGAATTCTGGATATCCTTAGTGGTGTGATCTCAAATTTATTTAAGCAATGCCATGAGAAGCCTGTACCCCAGAGTACCTTAGGTCATAGATCTTTCTGTGGTTCTCTGAGACATCCCTTTTGTTGAAGACAAAGTATTCCGGCTTGTAGCTGATTGCAAGAGCTTTTAGGAAAGCATCAGAATAACAGAATAACTATCTGTGAATGACAGAAAACTTAAAACGGCCACTGTTAAAGTTTGATGAGAATTCATTATAAAAAATAATGCAGTTGACAAATTTGGTTGTTTCTGTGACATATATTCTCTTAGGATAATAACTGAAATTATGACTGATAACATTCTATCAGGACATATCATAGACAATGAGGGCATTGACAAATTTCTAGGAACTTCATAGAATTTCTGAAGTACTTATATCAATAACATTTAGGCATACCAGTATAACCTAGGGAAGGTTAAGCACCTCTTCCCATTTGACAGTGCTTCCGTGCAACTTAACTTATTATGACATCAACTTAATTAGTTAAACATCTCCCTTTTCACAAGGTGAGAGGACAAACCCTTTGAGATTTTCCAGGGACCCCGTGGAAAGTCTCAAAGTCAGTTCCAGGTCAAAAAGACTTCATTTAGAATTTGATTTTGGGAAGCTGTCCAAAACGTCAGCAGGTTTGAACACCTGATTAAACAGGATCACAGATCAGTTTTTATTTAAGAAAAAAGACTTGGTCTTCTTAAATAATCAAAAACATGGTTAAAGTACTGGAAATTATTCCAATAAGACACAGAACCTTCGCTTCCTAAGTAGATGACTGAAAAGGTAAAGAGAACCTTTTTACAATCTCTTATTAAGAACAGACCAGTAATCCAAGAAATTCTGTCTTTTCTTTTTTTTTTTTTGCGGTACGCGGGCCTCTCACTGCTGTGGCCTCTCCCGTTGTGGAGCACAGGCTCCGGACGCGCAGGCTCAGCGGCCATGGCTCACGGGCCCAGCCGCTCCGCGGCATGTGGGATCTTCCCGGACCGGGGCACTAACCCGTGTCCCCTGCATCGGCAGGCGGACTCTCAACCACTGCGCCACCAGGGAAGCCCCAAAACTTTGTCTTTTTAAGGGAGAGAAAACCAAACTCTAATTTTGCATCAATACATTATTGATATTAAAACAATATTGACATTATAAAACTTACAGTAAATCCATTCAGTCTTAGCCAGCCTGACCACATTAGATAAGATTCTCTCTCTGTGTCCCACAACATCACCCCACTCCCCAACCTGTAAAACTTCCTATATTCATTCATCTTTCTGTTTCTCTTTCTTTTTTTTTTTTTTTTTTTTTTGCGGTATACGGGCCTCTCACCGTTG
>NW_020837948.1:62796065-62853089 GCF_003676395.1 Aethalodelphis obliquidens | reverse complement strand
GGAGCACAGGCTCCGGACGCGCAGGCCCAGCGGCCATGGCTCACAGGCCCAGCCGCCCCGCGCCATGTGGAATCTTCCCGGACTGGGGCACGAACCCGCGTCCCCTGCATCGGCAGGCAGACTCTCAACCACTGCGCCACCAGAGAAGCCCCTTGTCTCTCTTTTTTTTCTTTTTTCTTCTGGAACAATCTTGTGTGTGTGTGTGTGTGTGTGTGTGTGTGTGTGAGATAACAGAGCAATTTTAATTCTAGCATACAAGGATATGCTTTATAAACTTCGTGCAACTGTTGTACGCATTCAGTAAAGTGACAACTCGCAATACCACTTAGTATCTCAAAATCAGGAACATACCTTTGAATTGTTTAAACACAATCCACAGAATGAAAAACAAAATCAGAAGTCACCCACAGTTATACTAATTGTCAACTAAACGTTTTACCACTTACTACCTGATATAGCAGTCAGTATCTAGTAGGGGATATCGGAAGTGATTTCAGATTCTCATCCTGTCGTACTCTATTGGGAAGGTTTCTTGAGTAGCTATGTGACTGGCCAAAGGTGGGTACAACCAGGACCAGAACAGCATGTAAGGTTCTACCACAGTTTCTGTAGTTTTCACTTTGTTTTCCTTTGTCAGCAAAAGTGAACAGTAAGAATTAAATACTTATCTTTACATATACACGAGGTATGTTGTGAGAGCATATTTGCTTACAAACATATAAAAATACTTGTTAACTAGTTTGATAAGAAAATAACGTATAAAAGTATATAGCAAAACGTTAATCATCTCTGACCCTGGAAAGATCAATTCCATATTTTATGTTATAAACAAAAACAGTTTTAGTTTTTTGAATCCCTTACCCAGAAATACTTGAAAAGGAAGACAGACAGAAATTATTTATTTTTACTCTCAACATGGCTGTGAAAAGAGTTAAATTAAAAAACCAAGAACACTAAAATTCCTAAGTCCAGAATGAGTCCAAATATTTGGTCACATAGAATATTATCTTTAGGAATAATAGTAAAGGCTTTACATGCAGTTTTTAACCTATAAATACAATAGGCATTTTGGTATTTTGGCCACTGGAAAACAAAGGCTATAGCATCAGTAAAGGTCTGAGATGTCTCACTTTTGTGAATTCAATTCAGTGTATTTAAGGTTAACTAAAGTTGACATCAAAATTTTTAGAGATAGGCAAAAATTCACATTTTAAAAAAACTCCCTATGTTTCTATTTAGAGTAACAGTAGGCGATATGATTCCAGAAGTTAAAAGTTATTTCACAACCTATGACTTCAGCTTGGCAAACAGCTTAGGTTCCAAAGCTGATTCATCCTTATTAAAAGTAAGCCCTTAAAAAAAGAATGTGTCTGTATATATAGATATCCATTTTAAAGGAATTAATCTTTGAAGCAGCCTTAGTGTTTCCTTTAAATCTGTCTTGAATGACCATTGGATTAGCTTCATGGAAAGGATTAGCCAGCTTCTTGGTCTAAGGCTACCACGGTGATCATTTATCTAAGGCTAGAAAGGTACCGGCGTGATGTTAACTGTAAGGAGAGAGGGAGAAGATGAGGGCTTTTCCTGGCAGTTTGTAGCTAAAATTCAAGGGATTCTTAGAAAATGACACAGTGGCAGCCTTTCTTGTCGTTTTCTTTCCGTGTTGGTTCTGGTGAAGGAGGACATTCCTGCCCTTGAAATTTCCTTATAACCCGGACAAGCTCATGGAAAGCTTGATCTACATTCATCCTAATCTTTGCTGACGCCTTCACATATGTTACCTTAAGTTGTCGTGCTAACTGCTGTCCTTCTTCCTGCGTTACCTGCCTCTGATGATCCAGATCTGCTTCATTACCAATTAAAGTCATTAGAAACTCATCACGATCCTTTCCTCTGAGAATCTGTCTTTGAAACTTATAGATTTCTTCAGAACTGCCTCTATCTGTGACTGAAAAGACCAACAGGAAACCCTCGCCAGTTCTCATATACTGTTCTCTCATAGCTCCAAACTCCTCTTGTCCCGCTGTATCCAGAATATCTAGCCGGGCTGCCCGGTCATCTGTCACGCACTGCTTTGTGGAGGAATCCTCGACGGTTGGATCATAATCCGTTACAAAATAGGACTAGATGAACTGGATGGTGAGCGCCAACTTGCCGCGCTGCCCCCGCCGATTACCACGAGCCGGTGCTTCTCTTGGCCGGAGCTGTCCCGCCAGCCGGCGGCGGCCATGTGGATGCCGCCGAGCCCAGCCCGGCCACGCCGAGCCGCCGCCCGTCCTAGGCCCGGCTCCGGAGACTTGTGCGGCCGGTGGGCCGCGGGCGAGCAGCCGGGCGGGGGTCTCGGGCGCCAGGAGCTGCTGGAGGGCCCGTCCGGGTGGCAGCGCAGCGCCCGGGCTGCCTGGGTCCCGACCGAGGCACAGAGAAGCGAGGTGACCACAGCGGCGAGGGGCTTCAGTGGCCGGAGGGCGCACTCCAGCACACGTCTTCACAGTGCCAATGGAACAATCTTTAAACAACTACTTTTGGACAGAATTACTCTTTTCTTTTTCTTAACAAACACAATCCTACACTCCTTGAATACTTTGCATTCAGAGTTTTCTTCTTCACCCTTATTTATTTCTAGTAGCTTCATTTACATATATTGATTATAATTTTGAACCCTTAGTAATCTTTATTTCCCAGAGAAAACTAGGAAGTAGACAATTGTGAACTGTCATAGACCACCAGCATTGTGTAGTAGATTAGCAAATTTATCAATACATCATCTCACAGTTTCTAGAGACTTATGCTGCCCTCAAAGTACAATTTCTCAATATGACAAAAATATCATTTTTGTTCATAGACCCAAATATCTTTAGTTTCCTGTATAAATAAGAAGTCAAAATAGATAAACTTAAAGCTATGTTTAGTAATTAATGTTCCAGTATTTTATATTATTTGGAAATGATCTAGATATTTAATGGATATTTAATGGATATCTATTATTTAACTTTGTATAACTCTAAGGTTTCAAGTTACCAAAAAGATTTTGGAAAGTACTTCTAAGCAGACATACAATAAAACACAATTGTTGTTGAAATAAAATCTGTAAGAGCAATGATTTAATTTGATTAAAATAAAATCTCTAAGGAATCTTGCTCCCTGACTTCAGACTGTACTACAAAGCTACAGTAATCAAAACTGTATGGTGCTGGCACAAAAACAGACACATAGATCAATGGAACAGGATAGAAAGCCCAGAAATAAACCCACTCACTATGGTCAATTAATCTATGATAAAGGAGGCAAGAATAAGCAATGGAGAAAAGACAGTCTCTTCAATAAGTGGTGCTGAGAACACTGGAGAGCTACATGTAAAAGAATGAAATTAGAACATTCTCTAACACCATATACAAAAATAAACTCAAAATGGACCTAAACGTAAGGCCATATACTATAAAACTCCTAGAGGAGAATATAGGCAGAACACTCTGACATAAATCGCAGTCATATTTTTTTTTGGATCTGTCTCCTAGAGTAATGGAAACAAAAGCAAAAATAAACAAATGGGGCTTAATTAAACTTAAAAGCTTTTGCACAACAAAGGAAACCATAAACAAAACGAAAAGACAACCTACAGAATGGTAGAAAATATTTGCAAACAATGCAACCAACAAGGGATTAATTTCCAAAACACATATATTATATGGCTCACTATCAAAAAAATAAATAACTCAGTCAAAAGAAAAATATGGGCAGAAGACCTAAATAGACATTTTTCCAAAGAAAACATATAGATGACCAGCAGGCATATGCAAAGATGCTCAACACTGCTAATTATCAGAGAGATGCAAATCAAAATTACCATGAGGTATCACCTCACACCAGTCAGAATGGCCATTATCAAAAAGTCTATAAATACTAAATTCTGGAGAGGGTGTGGAGGAAAGGGAACCCTCTTCCACTGTTGGTGAGAATAATGGTGCAGCCACTATGGAGAACAGTATGGAGGTTCCTTAAAAAACTAAAAATAGAATTACCATATGATTCTGTAATACCATTCCTGGGCAAATATCCAGAAAAGATGAAAACTCTAATTCGAAAAGGTACATGCACCACAATGTTCATAGCAGCAAAATTTACAATAGCTGAGACATGGAAACAATCTAAGTGCCCATTACAGATGAATGGATAAAGAATATGTGGTGTATATACACAATGGAATATTACTCAGCCATAAAAAAGAATGAAATAATGCTATTTGCAGCAACATGGATGGACCCAGAGCTTATCATAGTAAGTGAAGTAAGTCAGATAAAGATGAATATCATATGATATCACTTATATGTGGAATCTAAAAAAATGATATAAATGAACTTATTTACAAAACAGAAACACATTTACAGACATAGAAAACAAACTTATGGCTACCAAAGGGGAGGAGGAGGGAGGGATAAATTAGGAATTTGGGATTAACAGATACACACTACTATATATAAAATAGATAAATAACAAGGACCTACTGTATAGCACAGGGAACTATATTCAATTTCTTGTAATAACCTATAATGGAAAAGAGCCTGAAAAAGAACATATATATACACTATCCACACACACACACACATATATATATATATCTTTGAATCACTTTGCTGTACATCTAAAACATTGTAAATCAACTATACTTCAATTTAAAAAAAATAAAATCTACTCAGCCATAAAAAGGAACAAAATTGTGCCATTTGCAGAGACATGGATGGACCTAGAGACCGTCATACAGAGTGAAGTAAGTCAGAAAGAGAAAAACCAATATCGTATATTAACGCATATATGTGGAATCTAGAAAAATGGTATAGATGAACTTATTTGCAAAGCAGAAATAGAGACACAGCCGTAGAGAACAAATGTATGGATACCAAGCGGGGAAGGGGGGTGGGGGATGGAGTGGGAGATTCGGATTGACATATATACACTACTATGTATAAAACAGATAACTTATGAGAACCGACTGTATAGCACAGGGAACTCTACTCAGTGCTCTGTAGTGACCTAAATGGGAAGGAAATCCAAAAAAGAGGGGATATATGTATACGTGTGGCTGATTCACTTTGCCGTACAACACAAACTAACACAACATTGTAAAGCAACTATACTCCAATAAAAAAAATAAAATCTGTAAGTTTTATAATCTTAAACATATAGTAAATAATAGCTTATTTGATTAGTAAACCCAAGTAGTCTGAAAATATGTTTGTATCATAATGCCGATAACTCAGAAGAAAGTTATTTTTATTATTAAACAAATGATATTAAACTAGTCTTATTTACTAAAGATTTACCCACATCATGTGAATTTGAAAAAAAATTTAGATTTCTGAGTTTTAGGAATATTTCATTTATATGTTTTTATTTTTCTCTAAGCCAATTAAAGTAGAGCTCTTTTAAGGAATTTTATAAATTAATTTGGCTATACCATCCAGGGGTAAGAAAATACCACATATACATATTACATACATAGACAGACATACGCATATATGCAGACACAAATAGAGACCTTATAGCTTTCATAGTAATCCAAAATTTATTAGTTTAGGTAAGAATTAGTGTTTGTCTTTGTCCCACTTCTTATTCAGACTATGTTTCTAGCAGATGAAATGAGTTGTTATTTGTTCAACCTATGGGCTAAAGCTTTTTACCAATATTTGTGCGGGAGACCTTTAAGACCTTTTCTTTGCCTTGATGTATAATCAGTGGGGGCTGTAGTTCAGTCTCACTCAGGTGGTTGTTTTAGTGGCCTGAGAAGTTACTATTCATTTATTTGTTTGTTTGTTGGGCTATGCCGGGTCTTAGTTGCCGCGTGCAGGATCTTTTTAGTTGCGGCGTGCAGGATCTAGTTCCCTGACCAGGGATGGAAGCTGGGCCCCCTGCGTTGGGAGCACAGAGTCTTAACTGCTGGACCACCAGGGAAGTCCCGAGAAGTTACTTTTTAAAGCCCGGGGAGTGCTAAGGAAAAAAGCACTGGGGGCTCATTAAAGGGGGATATTAATTGGTTTTTATTAAGAGGAGAAATAAATTTCTTATATTTTATGACAGAAAGCAATAGAACAATTAAAAGCAAGGGATCCCTCAGGCTGAGAGCCAGCCTAATTTCCTTGGATGTTTGCATTTTAAAGAGATGGCTCTCGGGTCCTGGAGAAGACGGTTCTGGGTGGTAGAAGATTTACATCTCAAAGAGGGAGAGGAAGAAAGCAACCTTTTAAAATAACTGCTCTAAGAGCGTTTTCAGGGGCATATTTGCCTATTACCAGATTTTGGCCGGGACAACAGTAAATTCGTCTGGTAGCACTGAGCCTTTGCAAACAGGCATTTTTAAGGGGGGAGGGGGAGAGGGGGATGTAGTAGGTGGGCAGAATTATTTGTGTTGAGAGTCTGTAGTTTCTAATTGGCCCAGGTTGAGGCCTAGTTGCAAAGAGGTTTCAGAGGAGCGGGACTGAGGAGGCTGAGGCCTAGCGTAATTACTATTTGTGTCTCTTTTTCTTAAGTTCAGGTCAGTCCCTTTTCCAACATCCTGACTTCTTAAAGTATCAGCAAGTATCTTGAGATGAATCTGGGAGGCTTTGGAACTGGTCAGAAAGATGGGTGTACTTTGGGTTACTTCTAGAGCCATATTTCTGATTTTATAAAGACTTGGTTAGTAAGGTAAGGACAGATTTTTAATTTTTTTCCCGGTACGCGGGTCTCTCACTGTTGTGGCCTCTCCCATTGCGGACCACAGGCTCCGGACGCACAGGCTTAGCGGCCATGGCTCACGGGCCCAGCCGCTCCGCGGCATGTGGGATCCTCCCGGACCGGGGCACGAACCCATGTCCCCGTGTCCCCTGCATCGGCAGGCGGACTCTCAACCACTGCGCCACCAGGGAAGCCCAGGACAGATATTTTTAATTCTTCAAAGAATTGAGTGGCAGCCTCAGTAGTGATATTAAGGGGCTGGCCTACCCATCCAACTATATTATTTTGAAATTCTTACGTATATCAGAGAGAGTTCCAATTAAGGCAGAAACCAAGATTCCTATGTTCCAGGGCTTCTGGATTTAGAGCTCTGTGTCTTTGGAATGTTTTTATAAATCGTTCAACAAAGGCTTTAGGATGTATTCCTTCCCTCTGAGTACTTCATTCCACTTTAGCCCAATTAACCTTCAGGGGAAAGGCCCAAGTGGGCCATTTGTAGCAGGGAGGTGGAGGAGGGAGTTTATGGTGGATATAGATTTTGATTTCTGTTCTTTAATTTTGTTAAGGGAGACTTTTAAGCTAGCTGTGATCTTTCTTTATGTCCTCCTTTCAGTTTGATTTTTCCATATTGGTAATAGGATATTTGTTTAGGGTGAGAGTTCTCTAAAAATTCTTACAAATATAAACTCTTTTTCAAATCAAAAGATCTGTTGTCTGGCCACTGACGACTTAGGATCTGCAAACGTATATGTATTCTAAAATGTGCCTCAAAACCAATGGACCTAGCCATGGACACAAGAGGCAACCCCCCAAAAGGGTGCAGAAAATGAAGACCCATAATTTAGTCACTCCCAACAATAGCCAAAGAGAAAGAAAGCAAAGAATCTCATTTGCCACAGGTGATGGGAGTGGTGTTTGTGAAAACATGTGTCTCTAGTTTCCCATAAAAGTGAGCTACCTCGGGACTTCCCTGGTGTTCCGGTGGTAAAGAATCCACTTTCCAATGCAGGGGACGCGGGTTCGATCCCTGGTCTGGTACCTAAGATCCAACATGCCACAGGGCAACTAAGCCCGCGTGCCACAACTACAGAGCCTATGCGCCCTGAGCCTGCGCGCCACAACTAGAGAGAGAAAACCCACACGCCACAATCCCACATGCTGCAACTAAGACCTGATGCAGCCAAAAAAATAAAGAAAATAATTTTTTTGTGTGTTTTAAAGTGAGACACCTCCAGTTACAGACCTTCTGATCTGTGTCTGACACCAGGCAGGTGATACTGGGATAGGACTTCCCAGCACAAGCAAGGCAACGAGGAAACAGAGGATAAGGTCCTTACGGACTAAGACCCTTTATCTAGACTGAGATGAACGCACTAAGAGCTGGTAATGGTTAGCAGGACACCAGCCACAAATGGGGTGCCCAGTCTGCTCACATATTTGTCCTGAAGTCTACAGATTCTCATGATCTCAACCTAATGTTTGGCTTCTTCTGAACACAGACCCAAAAATCTGCATCCCTGGGCAGACAGAAAACCAGAGACTGAATGCACTTACTAGATACAAACCAAGCTCTCAGGACACACAAAGAGATGAACAGATAGGACAGAGTGGCTATCCCTGGGAGGGAAAGGATCTACAATAAGAGTACTCAAACTAGAAAAATGGTACAGATGAACTGGTTTGCAGGGCAGAAATAGAGACACAGATGTAGAGGACGAACCTTTGGACACCAAGTGGGTAAAGTGGTGGTGGTGGTGGTGGTGGGATGAACTGGGAGATTGGGATTGACATGTATACACTAATATGTCTAAAATGGATAACTAAGAAGAACCTGCTGTATAAAAAAATAAATAAAATTCAAAAATTCAATAAGTAAATAAAAATATCTTCACAGCAAAAAAAAAAAAAAAAAACCGAGTCACAATATACAAAGAACTAGTTCATGTTAAGTATTTTCTCCTGCTAATCTCAACCTTGGAAAGAAAAAAAAAAAGGAGAAGCTCTTACTGCCTTTGCTCAACCAGACCCTGAGAGACCTGGGAGTCTGGCTGGTAAGGAAACTTACCTGTCAGCTTGGTCAGAGGTCCCAAGATCTCAGCTACAGTCTCTAGGTGAGCACGGCACCCCTACCATCCCGTCCTTATCACCAAAACTGTTGAACTGTTGAAGAAGGAAAACTTTTCTTCTTCCAACTGATGTCTAGTGGTTGAGGGCCTACAAATTAACCAACAATAGACAGATTAACAGGAGAAAAGACAAGGATTACTTATGCAGGCAGGTGGAAGTAGTCAGTGATGAGGAACTCATTCAACAGCCAGGGATTAACAGGTTCATGTACCAAATTTAACAGAGGGGTGGTGGCGATTAGGGCTTCAGTGGGAAGGTAGGGAAGGTTCTATGGGACTTTTTGATGCTAAGGGAATGGGTAGTCTGTCTCCATGGCAGCTGCATTTGCAGGAAACTCCCTGGGAAGGGGGTTAACAGCAGTTGTATTTCTCTGGAGTCTCTGCCATGGTCAGGTAAGGGCCATTTAGATAAGATTTCTTTCCGCCTCTGCTTTAGCTAAAATGTTTTGTCTTTAACATTATCTTTATACCAACTCTGGGGGTCTGAGTGGATCCCCACAAGACTCGAGACTCTCATCACCCCAAAATTTTAAAGAAGGAAAACCTCCCGGGTCCTTCCTGTGACAAGTGTGAGATAGGCAATATTTCTACGATGGGCTTGAGAGCTTCCAGAAGATTCAGTGAAGTTCTTGGTGACAGACACATTGCTGCCTAATACAAAGGCACTGTGGGTTTATCAATGTAATTTCTGCACAGGCTGAGATCATCACGGGCTTCATTCCAACAACACAAGTCCTGGCTTCTGTGCCCAGAGTGAGGGCTGGTATTTAATTTCATTAAATCCCCAAGATTCAAAGCCCATTATTGCCTTCAGAAAATCATTGCACAGTATTTCAAGACTTAAGTGATATCAGTGTTTGAACTCTTTCTATATATAGTTGCTTCTTCCTTTTACCCACCACAGGCAGGAAAGGTAGACTGTTTATATTTTCAGTTACAAATTGATCTTATAATTCAAACACTGATGTCCAAGGAAATATTGTTATCCGTGGAAATATCTAGAAGAAAAGGTAAAATTCAATTCTAATTTCCAAAGGCAGTATTCCATATTCTCTATTACTTTTAGTATGCTATGATTTAGTGCTGTTTGGTTTCAGTAGCACAAGTTTCCTGTTCATTAAAGCCATTTTCACACCTTCAGAAACTCTAGTTATTAAGACAGATAAGGATATCTCCTAAAACACTGCGGTCTCAAGTCCATCAATTCAAACTGCTCATTCAGAATACAACGTATAGAAATTAAAGATAAATGAACCACCAGGTGATCTTTTCTTAGAAGATGGAAAGCCCCATAAAAAAGAAAGTCAGGTATTCGTCTGTAGTATAGACTCTCGGGATGAAATTCTTGAGGATGGGCACCATGGATTTGGGGCTTACTAACCTGCAGGGATACTGGAAACGAATAGCAATGAGAATAAGAACATAGCCAGAATGGTTCAGAGTTTGAGATACTTCTATATAGAATGAATTTAGACATTGCTAATTAGTGGTTTGAATTCTAGCTCCCCCAAATATTATCAAAATAACCTTTTGATACTGGATAATTCTTTGTTAGAAGACGGGGATTATCCTGGGTATTGTAGGATGTTTAGCAGCAATCTTGACCCTGACCCTCTAGAGGCCAGCAGCCTCCCCAGTCATGACAATCAAAAATGTCTCCAGACATTGCTCCATTTCCTCTTGGAGGCAAAATCAGCCCCAGTTAAGAAACGAATGCTTTACAGGTAATAGAGCTCTCACCACCTCAACAGGCTTAGCAGAGGCTCAGAATAGGGAGGGCAAGCTTGGGAATAGTTTCGAGATTTTGAAGTATGGTTTTCTTTAATGTGTGTCTTTCATCTTGAGAGTGGGGAGGTCTGGTTAGGGCTGGGTGAGGACCACAATATAATCTTTTTTTTTGCGGTACGCGGGCCTCTCCGTCATGGCCTCTCCCGTTGCGGAGCACAGGCTCCGGACGCGCAGGCTCAGCGGCCATGGCTCACGGGCCCAGCCGCTCCGCATGTGGGATCTTACCGGTCCGGGGCACGAACCTGTGTCCCCTGCATCGGCAGGCGGACTCTCAACCACTGCACCACCAGGGAAGCCCCACAATATAATTTTTAGGATTAACGGACATAGCAAGGTGAAGATTTTGAGGTGAGGGGTTTGACAATGCTCAAATTGATGTAAAATTATTCTTTGATGTTTTCAGTAGATGAGTTGAAGGGTCTTTGGGGAGGTCTTTGGAGTGAACGATAAAGTCATTTGTAATTGCCATCTTCTTGGGCTTTCTGGAACAGTAAAGTTATGCTGAAGAAGACCCATGGAATAGAAAACTTATGTTAATGTAGACTGTGGGGATGGAAATGGTTTTGGTTCTCAGTAGATTTCTTGAGTTTTTTTCTCCCTCAGGTTGCTATCTACCTTTTTGCCCACTATTACCACATTCACAAAAGCCAATGTATAAGATGCCAAACTTATATATTGTGCTGTGTCTCCAGCACAGACTCTGGAGTTACTGTTTCATTCTGGTTTCACCACATTACTTTCGACCTGGGCAAGCAACACACACTTGTCAAACCTCAGTTTCTCCGTCAATATACTGAAGTCAGTAACAGTATCTCCCCATCAGGTTGTGGTGGAGTTTGAATGAAATAATACATGTCTGGTGCTCTGAACATAATATGCACTCAAAGGGTATGAACCAATTATGCAAAACTATGAAAAAAATGCCATAGCAACAGTGTACCTATGCTCGGACCATCATGTTTTTGAGGGCCTCCTTCATTCTCTTTTCCATAAGCTCTAAGAAAAGACTGGGTTGAAAAAGAAACTGAAATGCCCTCTCTGCATCCTAGAAATGTCATGGAGTGAGAGTGGCTAACTGTTCTAAGTTCCTCTACTCATGTTCTTAACGGAGCATGCTCTTTGGTCACCACTAACACGTGTGGGGTGACTTAGGCTATATTTTAGTAATGTCACTGCTGTGAAAGTTGGTGAACAATAGGAGTACCATGGCACTAGCTTGTGGTGGGTTAAAAGCTACTTTCCTGAAACTTATCCACTGGAATGTTCATCTAATCTATTTCCCATGGGTCATTTTAAAGACAATACCTTGCTTTAATGGCCATGACCTTGAATCCATTACACTGTGGAATTCTCCTTTTTGCTCTCTCCTAATTCTAATAACAGGTCATATATTACAGGCACTGATCTAGGTACTTATAGTTTTCTCATTTAATCTTCACTTATAAGGTAAATACTGTAATGAGAAATCTGATACTCATAGAGTCAGAGTAACTTGTTGCAGAGACCTGGCTGATACATGAGCAGAGGCAGGATTTAAGCCTCCGTTAGGCTCCGAAGTTGACGATTCTCCTACTGCGGAATGATGCCACTACATGTCTATTTCTCAAAATAAGAACAAACTGAAAAGCCCAAAGTGAACACATCAAACATATCCTCGTCATGGTTTTACAAAGCCTGAGTCCATGTATAGTATTTGACCACATGGACTGGAATTTTCTGGAATATTGGCAAGGAAGAGACAATCTTGCAAAGTGGTAGATCTAATCTGATCACAGGATGACTGAAATAACTGAACACCAACCTCAGGTAACCACAGCCATTGATGGGATTAAGAGGGAAAAAAATAAAAACTCTACACACCACCCAGTACCCCAAAACATTTTGAGGACTACAGACATGCATTTGGCAAAGAAGTATTTCAACAGCATAGTTTATCAACAAAATGGTAACAGGCTGAGGGAATTTCACTGGATAGCACTGTGACTGGGGAGTGACATTGGAATTAAATGTCTTCAAGAAAAATGTCTTCAAGAGTAGGTTTTCTGGGATAGTGTCCTTGTTTTATGGTGGTGGTGACGTTACTGTTTTCAGAAGAGGTGATTCAGTAAATGGACAACTAAATGCAATTCAAGTTTAGATCTCTGTGTAAGTTTTTTTTTTTTTTAAACATGGATCAGAATCCTTCATTTTCTAACACAGCATTGTAAATCAACTACTTCAATTTAAAAAATTAAATGAAAAAAAAAGATATTTTCACCTCTGCTTTAGTGCTACCTGTGTGATTCTGAGCAAGTAAACTGATTTCTCTGGGCCTCACTTTTCTTCTCCATAACAAAGAGGGATCCATAAAGTCCCTTCCGGCTCGAGTCAAAAAGATGTTATTAACTGACTACTGCCCTCTACAGGCAACTAGCTCAGCAGTCTGAGAATTCATAAAGGGGATGTTGGCAAAATTCTCCAGGATATTTAATGTTATAACTTAGTTTCCCACAGAATATCTTGTTATTCAATGAACCATGGTTGTGAAGCAATTAAAATGTTAGATTTTGTCTAGACCTCACTTTATAGATAAAGAATATGAGGACTCCCATGGCTGTGAACTTGCCCAGTTCCTTAGGCGTAAGGCTTGAACGCAAGGCTCTTGATAATCGGTTCAATAGCATCCAATAAGTGACCCTTCCAGTCTTTTGCAGTTGTCTTCAAAATACTCTTCCTTCTCCTTGTCCGACAGCACTGGAACTCAGCATTTCCTAAAATTTCTGTGAACTTACTACCCTTAGGAGTTGATGAACTGTGGATATTTCCATTAGAGCAGTAAACGGTTGCTTCAGTGTTGACTGGTGAGCACCTGGTTGTCAGGTTGCTTTCTTGCAACCTTCCCTGCTCCTCATGGGGAGGTCGTTTACTGACATTGCCGGGAGAAAATGTATGCGTGCTCAATATCTGATTGATTCCCTTTCAGTTCCAGGACTGTTAAAATTTTTAATCCTTCACGCTGAGACCTACTTAGAAGTTGGGACACACTATTCATTTCCAAGGTGGAGGACACAGAAAAAATTTCCTGGACAGCTTTCAGTGAAAATCTGAGTCAGTTTAAGCCTACTTGAAACAGTTTAAAAATTCATTCATGTTTTAATTTTTATTATTACAAAAAGCAGCATTTGTGCCTTGCAGAAAGTTATAAATTAAGATTAAAAAAATAAGAAAATGATAGCACCGTATTCTTACCACCCATAGATTACCACTGTTAACACACCTGTGTGTAGATCCTGAAAGCTTTTTCCATGCATATATAAATATACATATACATATTTTTACCAAAATGAGACGGTGTGCTGTTTGTAACCTGCTTTCTTTAGTTAATAATCTCCATCTTTCCTTGTCAATAAATTTTTTTCTTGTCTAAAACCCAATCTGTATTCAAATTTCCCCTCCTTGTCCCCAAAACGTCCTTTACAGTGGTTTATCCAAACCAAACTCAAACCTAGGACCCTGCATTGCACCTATTTATTATGTCCCTTAAAATTCTTTAATCTAGTGTTGCTTCCTCCCTCTCTTTATTATTATTTTTTATCAAACACCTTGTTGAAGAGAACAAGGAAGGCTGAGGTTCTGTATGTTTTTCTTTTCTTTCATATTTTATTCTGTACATAAACCAGATTTTTAGGAAATTGCCCAACTTTCTGCTTTATCTTCACCTAAAGAGATACTGCCTTAATGGTATAACAGATGGTCAACAGCTTAAAAATACAGCTTTTAGTCTAAAATGAAATCTGTAAACCTGATCAAACATCTCTGTTTTTCTTGAATTTCTCTTTCCCACCCTATCTCCCAGTACCCAGAACAAAGGAAAATTATTCAAAATGATCTCAGGCCCTTTGATAAGCTATAGTGATGAACAAAACAGGCATGGTCCCTCATGGAGCATACAGTCTAGTGGGGGAGTTAGATTTGAAATTAATCATTAACATTAAATGCTTAATTAAATGATGACAAATACAAATACTGAGAAGGAAAAGTATAGAATACAAGGTGTCGGGGTGTGAGAGATAGCTCATGGAAGTATGTTAGGGAAGCCTTCTCCTGAGGAATGAACTTTAAATCATAGTCAGTTGAGGGGAGACCAGGGGGAAGACTGCTTCAGGCATGGGGGAGAGCATTTCCAAAAGTGATGAGATTTAGCAGTAGTGCCTAACATCGCTGGGATGAAGAGAATATAAGAGGGAAAATGGAATGAGATAAACCTGGAAAGTTAGACAGGGACCAGCCCATTCAGAGGCCACAGGCCATGTGAGTCATTTGGGGACTTAATTATCTAGGCAAGAGGAAGCAATAAGTTAGAGCTCGAAGTAGAAGAGACACAGAGTCAGATTTAGGTTTTATTAAGATCTTGCTGACCATTGTGTAGAGAGCAGATTGAAGAAACAGGAGGGGAGACAAGGAATCAGTTAGAATGCCACTGTGATTGTCCAGCTGAGAGATAATGGTTTGGCCTAGAGTGATGGTTGGAATAAATCAAAGAAGAGTGATTTTAGAGACGTTTAGCTAACTAGGAAGTGGAATCAAAAAAACTGAGGGACTGATTGGACGGGGAGGGGTGTGAGGGGGTGAGGGAAGGGGAGGCACTAAAGATAATAGAACTGTTTCTGTACAAGTGATTGCAACCCAATTCAAACTAGCTTAAGCCTAAAAGGAAATTGATTGATTCAGGTGCAGAAAAAGTCCTGGGAGTAGCTCAGATGCTTCAGGCATGGCTGGATCCAGGAGTTCAGATGATGCCTCACAGAGTAGATCTCTTTCTGATTCTTTATCTGCTGCTTTGGCTTCACCCTCTCTCTGAAAAGCTCTTTCCACATGCTGGCAGCCCCAGGTTCACATCCTCACAGAGTAGCAACTCCAGCAGAAGAGAACTTCTCACTGTTTTCAGGAAATATTCTAGAATTGAGTTTCATTGGTTAGTCCTGGGTATCATGTTCACTCATGGGGCTGAAAGGCAGAATCTGTCCCTCTGAAGCAAACAGACGCAGAGTGGGAAAGGAAATTTGAGGAGCTGTTACCAGTGCAATGGTGAATGACTGCTAAGCAGGCGAGAATGACAGTACTTATTACCGGTAACAATTAGGATTTTTACAGGCACAACTGAGTGGATGGTGGGGTCATTTGCTGGAGGAAGAGTATAGTGTCAAGGAGAAAGATCACAAGCTCAAATTTGCACCATGTTCTTTTTGAAGTCTATTAAGCTTATCCATGCAGACGTCATGTAGACAGATGGATACATGTGTCTGAAGTTCAGTAGAAAGTTCTTGGCAGTAGGTCAAGGTTTGGGAGTTATCTGTGTACAGAGTATGGATGAGATCACCTGAGGAGTGTGTCAAATGAGGAGAAATTTAATAGCTGAGTAGAAGAAGATAAGGTGGCTACACAGCAGAGTGAAAAAGAAGGGCTGGTCAGCCAATTAAAAGAAAACCTAGTGCAAATGATGCCATAAAGTCCAGAATGTTTCCTGAAGGTAAGTATGGAATGTCTAACTGTGTGTCATACGTCTGAGAGATAAGATCAGATGAGGAAGTGTCCATCAAACATAGCAACATGGAGATCGTTGGTTAGTGGAACAGGTTTAGATAGAGTAATAGGGAAGGAAGCCAGGTTTGGTAAGAGGTTGAAGAGTGAATAAGAGTTTAAAAGATGGTAAAGATGAGAAGTTCACTATGAATGGGTGGAGACTGACAAAATAATGGCTAGAGTAGGAGATGGAAGTCTAAGGAAGGATTTTTGTTTTGTCTTACTTTTTGATAGAGACTTGAACCTGTTGAGGAAGAATTTGGAAATACACAAGCTGAAAGACAGAGGAACATGGGATCCAGAGCACAGTGGATGAAGAGACCTTATAACAGAGAAGGACCAACTCCTTCACTGTAATTGGAAGGGTAAAAAAAAAACAACAACAACAAATGCTGTTGCAGGAACATATGTGGATCCCATGGCCAGAAACTGAAGCCATTTCTATATGAAATCTATTGTCCCTGTGAAGTAAGAAGTCATCTCCTTTAAGTGAGGGAGGGATCTGAAGTGTAAAGAGTAGAAAGACTTAAAACAGAGTTCAGGAGAACAAACTGGAGATACAGCAGGAGCTCAGGGCAGAGCCTGAACTTGCCTTCACCTGGCCCATGGGTGATTTCCCCCAGCAGTTCTTGGCAGCCCAAGGACTGAACCTGAGGTGAACAGTTGGCCAGTGGATGTGATGGAGGAGGAGTAAAAAGGAATTGATCGTAGAGTAAAACCCCATCATAACATGACGCATATGGTGTACAGTGGAGAGCCTTGCTTTGCCTAGGTTAGTGAAATGAGAATGGGGCCACGTAGAGAACGTCTACTGAATTCACATTATCACAGGATGGGTTCTCACGGGGCTTCACGGAGTGTACAACCTAATGGATGAAGGGATGAGCCGTGGAATCCATGTTGGGTAGGGAAGGGGTGAGGAGAGGAGGGGACTGAAAACTGGGGTTGACCAGAGGTGGTCTCCAAGGCTGGAGAACATGTTTGAGAAATTCAAAGGGCTGAGCCTCAACAACACAGAGTCAGCCTTAGGAAGGAGAGAGAGTCTTGCGCCATGAAAGCACACTGACCTAGGTACTGGAAGGTCCCAGCTCCATCACTCATTAGTCACGTGGCCTTGCCTCTGCTTCAGATTTCCAATTTAAAAATTGGGGATAATCGTATCTTTCCTGCTCTCCTCACTGAGCTATTGTCAGCAACCAGCTGAAGTGCTATTCAAGTGCGAGCTATATTAGAAAAGAGACCCAAAGGTCTCTTTTTTCCACTGTGGCAGAGAAGGGTGTGTGGAAAGGGAGGTGGTTACCCGAGGACTCACCGCTGCCTAGCGCTGGCCTCACATGTGTGTGTGCTTAGGTTAGGAGAGGAAAAACAAACTTTGCATGCTCTGCCTTGAGCTGTTGCTATTTACTAAGAAGCTGTTTTTTAGCAGTGCTGTGGTTCTATTTTTTTAATTGTCTGTCTTTATTCCATAACAATCCAACCTTCCTGGATCATTCACACATGTTAAAACACTAGATCACGGCCCCGCTGCCTGTGGACTGATGCTTCAGAGTGATACTGTAGAGGAGAAGGTAACCCAGTCTCTCTCCAGCGTAGGCTCGATAGTTTTGAGCCTTTATCCCCATTCTTCTCTCTCCGTTCTCATTTTCCCATTAATCCCCAACTCTGGGAAAAACCAAACCAAACCCGCTTCTTCTTGCAGTTGTCTCTATGGCACCCCTACTCACCCTGTTGATCAAGCCCAAAACTTGGGAGTCATTCTTGATTCCTGCCTTTCCCTGATATCCAGTTTATTGACGGGTCTGATTGACTCTAATGCCAAGAAAACTCCACTTTCATGATCTTTACCACCAATGTCACAGTCCAGCAGCCGTCAGCTCTCCCGGGGACAACAATGATAACCTCTTACCTGGTCTCCCTGCTTCCATGTTTGCCTGCCTGTAGTCTATTCTCCCCACAATCTAGAGCCACATTTTTCAACGCCCAAGTCCGACGTCACCTAGAATAAAATCTGCCCTCCTCCTCTACTTTGCTCAGACCACCCTAGCCCTCCTTTGAGTCCTTGAACTTGCCAAGCTTGTTTTGGCTTTTGTTCCTTTGCCACAGCTGTTCTCTTGCCTTGGAATGTTGTTCTCCCTGATCCTCACATGGCTGGTTCTTTCTTGTTATTCAGATCTCAGATTGCCACCTCTCCAGACAGTCCTTCCCTGCCCACCCAGCCAAAAGTAGGATAAATGATTTCATCTAACAGAAACATATCCAGCCTTTTCCCTGTTCTTTCTTGCTTATTCCTCTTTTCCCTTTTCACCCTTAAAAAGGTCCCTTTCATCTATCTCTTAATTTAGCCTATGGTTTATAATAAACATCACTGAGAACTCCCTAAGTACCACCTGTGTGACTAAATTAGTGAACATTGCCTTGGGGAACAAAGAGATGCCTCCCTCCCCCCTTTTTTCTCTCTTCATCCCTCCTTCCCTCCTTCTCTCCCTTCTTCCTTCCCTCTCTCCCTTCCTCCCTTCCTTTACATCATTAACTCACAGGCTCCCATGATATATCAGAGTCATATTTCTAATATAAAGGCAGCTATGGTATAAAGACTCAGGCTAAATTCTATTTTCCTCCTATTTATTTGTTTCTGAACCTCAGTTTTCTTATATTTGAAGTGGCAACAAAAAGTATTATTTCACAGGTTGTTGTTGAGTGAGATGGTGAGTGTATCAGTTATCTACTGCCACAGTAATGCTGTGTAACAAATTACCTCATACCTTATTGGCTTAAAAACAGCAATTTATTTTTTTCTCATTCCTCTATGAATGAGCTGGGCAGCTTTGCTGATCTGGCCTGGGCTCATGCACATATCTGCAATCAGCTGTCCACTCTCATGGGGCTAGCTGGTCTGGGATGGGCTTCAGCTGGGGTAACTCATCTCTGTCCCATATGGTCTCCTGTCTCCCAGCAGGCTAGTCTAGGCTTGTGTTTCTGGTGGCAGCAAGGTTCCAAGAGAGAAATCAGAAACCACATTTCAAGTTTCTGCTTGCATCAAATTTGCTACTATCCCATTGTCCAAAGAAGCCACGTGGCCAAGCTCAATGTCATAGGGCATGCACATAGGGAGGTATGAAAATCCCATGGCTAATAATGCAATTAATCCACCACAATGAGATCAAATCATGATGACGTAGAGCCTTCTCCTCTGGGAAGCCTCCCTGACTTCCCTCAGCAGACTTGCACACTCTTTTTGATATGCTTCTAGTGTAGAAATTACTCATGCATATGTACTGAATCCCGAACATTCTCTAGACTGGAGGTGCTGAGGTGCTGCACGCTCAGCAGTGAATATAACAAAGTCCATTACACTGTAGTGGTGGAGGACAGAGAGTGAATAATTATAAACACATGAAAATACACATAATTCCACATACTGATATATGCTTTAAAAGTATTGTTTTGTAGCGCTTTTTGAGTATGTCAGTCTCCCCCAGTATGCTGCAATCTCCCTGAGGACAGGGATCAAGTCTCTTCATCTTTGCGTCTCCAGTCCCTAGCACGGTGCCTGGCCCAAGCGGTGCGCAATAAATAATGAAACTGCAAGTGGGCAAGAGAGCCCTGCAGAAAGAATCGCCCATAGAAGCCATGGTCATGAGAGGTGTGAAGCCAAGAACCTTGTCATGGCAGTAGCTGTGCATTCTCAGGCGCGTATTTCATTTGATTCTTATGTATTCCCATGAGAAGACACAGGACTGAGTTTTCTCCCTGACACTCTTCTCTCTAGATAAGTTTCCATAGAGACTCTCCTAACACGGATGTCTATTACCCAGCAGTGATTCTGACCAAGGGCTCTGGCATCATTTGCCTCATTTTGCTTCTCTCCTAATCCAAAGAAACCTTTGCTCCCCACTTCTCTGCACTTATATGTCTCATCACAGATGACTGTGGTGGCGAAGTCAGAGAGGACAAGGGCTACAGGGACTTGGGTGCTTGCCTCTTCTGTTTGGGATTGTGAAGGCAGAAGTCAATCGCTTTGAGCAGAAAGGCTCCACATTATCCCACCTCTCTCAATCTGAAGAGAGAGAGACTTGGACTACAACTTACAAGTTTTGCCATTAATCATTAGAGTCCTTCTTCAACTGACTTGGTTCTAGACCCTCTATTTATATGTTATTCAGAGCCTCTTTCTGAAGACTAACATGCCTCCCTGAAGACACTGGTTGGCTGAAAAAGTACTGATGTGGCTACTTGACAGGTTTTTAACTGCTCAGCCACTGAAACATCCTTTTAAGGTGTTCTCATAGCATGCATCTTGGCAGAAGGCAGAACCTGCCTCCCACTCTAGAAACTGAAGAGTCCAATTCTAGTTTTCTTTCTGCTCACTGGCAGGGGTGGTGTGTGCATGAGACCAAGTCCAGCCAAGTGCTTCCAGCTGGGGCAGTGGAGCATTCCTCCCTCAGTGATCTAGGTAGCAGGGGTAATAGCACCAGAAGGAAACAGGGTCCTATAAGTAGTATCAAGTGGGGCTATCTGTTTGGGGTCAAATTATGTTCCCCCCCATTCTTATGTTGATTATTTTATCCCAAGTATCTCAGAATGTGACCTTGTTTGGAGATAGGGTCTTTGCAGAGGTCATCAAGTTAGAGTGAGGTCATTAGGGTGGGCACTAATCCAAAATGACTGATGTTCTTATAAAAAGGAGCAATTTGGACAGAAAGATATGCAAAGAAGGAAGACAATGTGAAGAGAAATACAGGGAGAATGCCATTTGAACATGAAGAAGGCCATCTATAAGCCAAAGAGAGAGGCCTGGAACAGATCCTTCCCTCACAGCCCTCAGAAGGAACCAGCCCTGCAGACACTTCAATCTTGGCCTTCTAGACTCCAGAACTGTAAGACAATAAACTTCTGTTGTTTAAGCCACCCAGTCTGTGGTCCTTAGTTATGCTAGCCTTAGCAAACCAATACACCATCCCCATCAGAAAATTCCTGTAGCACTGTTTTGGCTCTGGTCCTAGCCTCTTTATTTTCTTGGTTCTCCATCTTCCAGGTTTTTCTGAATCAATTAAATATGTCTTCAAGAAACTTTTTAAAATTAAAACTCAGCCAAAGTTTGTTGTTTCCAACTAATACAAATACCATGTACTGAAGAGTTTTCCCTCCATAATGGACTCTGGGTTCATTTTTCTTCCTCTCTCTTAAAGAAACAGTTCCTGCTTCTGAGCTCCGTGGTCCAGCCAAGGCTTTGTAGGATTGGCATATCTGCCCTTCCTTTGTGGTCAGTGGGCTTTTAACAGATCTATCCCCACTCTTCCCTTCCTTCTGATAACACAAGTGCACTTTTCTTATATGACTCTTCTTAAGGTTGGCTGATTTGTTGACCCTCTTAAAACAAGCAGGATCAGAATACTATTCAAGTCATACTACAGAGGGAGAGATGCGTCCTCTGAAACATGGCATATTCTGTAAATATCAGTAGGCTATCCCCAGCCGCAGCCCCTCAGAGGTACATCCCAATTTTATTCCTGCTCTAGAGTGTGTTATGAGTAAGTACTCTGTTGTCTCTACTTTGGGTTTAGTCACATTAACAGCATAATTAGAACACTTGGCTTGATAATACACTTTGATACAACATCCAGATTAAATCTACAGTAATAGTGTTCCATTCCTCATAAATATATGACACTGAGACTATGTAACAAGTGGTTGCATGAAACTGCCTTATCTTATCAAAGGTTTGCACAAGATCAAAATGCTGGTGAATTGAACATTTATTTTCTCTGGTTTTACTCTGATATTTCACAGTTCAAGAGATAAAGGAAAAAAACAAAAGAAAACACCTACAATAGAAGTATATTATTCAGCCCAGGCACTCTTATTTCAAGTTCAAAGCAGAGAAGAGGGAAAGAGGAAAAGGCCAACAGAATATGATACCAGTTTTTGCCCCTACTTCTATTTCCTAAGAAAAGAAGCAGTGGATTCACTTTTGTTAGGGAATAACGATGTGCTCGATATAATGCTGACTACTTCACAAATATCATCCAATTTAGTTCTTGCAACCACTCTCCAAAATCACCGCTATCATTGTTATTCTCATTTTATAGATGCTACTACACATGGAAAGCAGAACATGTTTTCAGCAACCCCTAAGAAAGCCCAGAAGTAATAGTGGTCCCTTTGCTCCAACGGAGTAGCTGGGAATAAACAGCACAGGAAAGTCAAGTTGCTCCTCTGAGAAGTCAACAATGCTGACTGCACCATCACCTCTCATAACCCTCTTCTTTCAACTTGATTTGTTGTGTCCATTTTGAGTGTCCAGGCATTTTGTTTCTTTTCTACTCTCCTTCTCTCTGACTACCTCTTCTATAGTTTATAGTGGAGAGTTTGGTGTATATTCTATAGTTATTGATGGTTATGGCTCCTTGTTCTCCCTGGAGCAAAAGATAGTATGGATGGCATGTAAGGCAAATAGTTATTTTCTTCCTTTCACCCTTGTTCCCTCCCACCAATAATGATCTAATGGAGTGATCTTGGACAAGTCAATTAACCTCTTGAAACCTTGGTGATTTCATTTTTAGAGTAGAGATGAAGGTACCTTGTGTGTCTGATGGCATGAGCATGACCCAGACCATCTCTTGAGCCTCTCCTTTTTCCATACTAGGAACTATTGGTCACAGCAAGTATACTCTCTCTCTCTTATGACATGAATAATTAATTGCTAATCCAATTACATGCCTTAAATAGGGACATCTTATAGTGAGCATTCTTCTGATTGGCAGTTATAATTGTTCAATAGCACCAAACTTGGGGCGGTAGGGATCAGACATCCCTGACTGCAGGTTCACTCTGCACGTGTCACTGGTCACAGTCACCCAAATGCTGTATTTTAAAATTAGTTTCTCAAATCTTTTTAATTTCAAAATTACATAGGGAAAAGGTTTTGCTTTATAGCACCACTAACACCAGGGCACAAAGCACACTTTGACCTAGAAGGGAAGGGCAAAGTCATTTGGGAAGTGAAGTTTGACCTGCTCTCATTCATTTTTTTATCAAGCTCCTCTATACTGGAAATTCCAAAACCATCATGGGATATTCTCTAGGAAATATTCATGGTTGAGATATTTGAACTTACTGTTGAATACATGAAACAGAAGTTATACTTGGCTTCTCTGTTGCTGGGGTACAGTAATAGTCCTCCCACTGGGGGCACTTGTTTGGAGCATGGATTTGAGACTGTGAACCTGAAAGGGGTCTCTGGTGGAGGTGAGAGGCTGCTGCATCTTGGTGAATGCTGTAAGTTCCCATAGTGCAGGCTGAAGACTTTTACTTTCTTTCTATCCATGGAAAAGAGGAGGCGGAGTCAAATGACAGATGAATACTTCTCTATGTAGCAAGGGGAATAATCTACTGCTACAATGACAGCTCTTTTATTAGACCTTCTTTCCTTTTGGAAAAATAGAGGAGCTCTAGGTCTTGCATGGTGGTGACAACCAAAAATATAAGCCTCCAGTGATGCCAAGTTTCCTAGTGAGAAGCTGTTAGTCTCTCTTAAAGAAGATGATGGTAGTGATAGCAGTAGGATTACCGATAACCACAGCAATAATATATACTTAACATGAGCGAGGCATGTATTATGGTCCATGAATCTTTAAATGCTTTATGTGTGTTAACTCATATCATTCTCACAATAACCATATCAGTGAGATGCAATTATTACCTACATTTAACAACTCTGAAAAGTGATGCACAGAGACCTTCCCCAAGGTCACACAAATCCTGGTAGAGTCAGGAATTGAACCCAGGAAGCCTGGTCTGAAGCCCACATGTTTTAACTACTACACAGAAGACCAACGGTCTCCACCTCCCCCAGGATCTCCACAGTGCCATCTCTGGGCCGCCACTCTCAACGGTAGCTCCGAGGGTAATTCCTGCCAGGCTTACCGACCTCGCTGCTAGTGGCTCCTCTCCTTGGACACAGTCCTGTACCAGGGACCACACTCAGCAGATGCTCCACTGGGGAAGCTTCTGTCATTGGAAGTGGCTTCCATCACTACTTCTTATCATGGCTGCTGCCAATGAGTGGTGGTTTGGGGGCATCTACTCCTGCCAACATCATTTTTAGGGCCCTCTTTGTGTCTGCTGCTCCTATGACAATATCCAGCTGCCTCAGTCCTTCTTAGCAGCACCTCTAAACTGCAGCTCACTGAAGCTTCAATGCCACACAGCTCTTTCAAGGACCTTACCTGAGTAGTAGAGTAGCTTAAATATGGCATCGAGGAAGCAAGTTTACTTACCCCTCCATCTCCCTTTTTTTCTTTGAGGCATAGCACTGGTCCACCTGGCTTATCAGACCCAATAATTAGACCTGTATATTATACTTGTATAGCTGTGTGTCTATTACTTCCGAATTTACAAAGTTGTTTTTAAAATTCATTATCTCATCTAATCTTTACACTCACCCTGCGAGACTATCATGTGCTCCATTTTAGAGATGACAAAGTTGAGGCTCAGAAAGCTTTCATGCCTTTCCTAAGATTTTATACTAAAGCCAAGGGTAAATCTAACCTTAGAGTGTTAATTTCACCACACCATTATCAAGGCTATTATCAGTCCTTTAACTCTTTGATTTCATGGGCAAAATAGTATCTTGTTGTTTTAATTTATTGTACTTTGATTATCCCTGAGGCTATTTTCTACTTCTTTCTTGCCAACTGCCTATGCCAATTTTTTTTTTTCTTTTGGAGGGGTATCTTTTCTGAATTGACTAATAAGAATTCTTGCTATCAGGGAGATACTGATTCTTTATCATGTTTGTCCTGTGCCTTTAACTTATATTTTTAGGATGTACAGAAATATAAAACTGTTAGGTTGTCAAATTTATCCACCTATTTCTTCATAGTTTCTGTCTTGGAAAAGGCTTCTCAATCCAAAATTATATACATGTTTTTTCTACTTAGTTTGTAGTTTTACTTTTCTATTTAATTTTTTAGTCCATCTGGAATGTATTTAAGTATATAATGTGAGTTGAGGGTTCAACTTGACATTTTTCAGATGAACAAATAGTGATCCCAGCACTATTTATTAAATAATGTGTTCATCACATATTTGACCTTCATCACATATTAAGCACAGCATCTAATGCCTTGTCACCTGTTCCTCTCTAGATAGAAGAGCCATGATTCTGGGCCCTAAATCAGACTGCACAGACTGAAAAAAGATGCTTCCTTCAATTATAAATGTGGTGTGTGTGTGTGTGTGTGTGTGTGTGTGTGTGTGTGTGTGTATTTCAGGACTGGTTCTCAGTATCCTAGGGTTCTCCAAACTAGAGAGACATTTTCTACCTGTGACTTGTGTTAGCGAATACCTCGAATCTGAGGTTGATTTAGTGGCTGTTCCCATTCAGAGAACTCTTCCTTATTTAAGAAAAGTTTTGCTCCATTTAACACAGGGTTTTGTGGAGAAGATTTTGCAACCCTCATTTCCTTTTAAGGTTTCAAATCATAAGAAAATGTGGAAATACATGACAGCTCAAGACCTAAGCTACTGCATGTGTAGAAACAGAACATCAGTCTGGGGAGTCAGAGACCAAACGTACTGGTCTTTTAAATCCCTGTGAAATACCCTTGTCTGTGCTATTTATGGTCTGTTCAAGCACTGAAAATCACAAAATGTTACCCCTGAAATGGATCCTAGAATCTTCTAGTCCATCCTCCTTGTTTTCACAGATGTGGAAACTGAGACCCAGAGAGCTTACATGACCTGCTCAATAGGTCAGAACATGGGTTAAAAGAGGGGGTCTCAATGCATTACACTCTGCCCCCACCCCTTTGCTTAATAGCTCAGAGTTAATTAAGTCAAGCAATTCAACTGACCAAAATTGTATTGACATCTAAAACTCAAGTCAGGACACAGGCTGAAAGTTCTTCAAATTTCAAGAACTGTTCAAATTTGAACAGTTCTTCAAATTAATCCATTTAAATACATCTTGGATTGAGAAAATATATACTGTAAATAGCTATGAGTAAACACTCTCCCTGCTTTCTTTCTCTCTTTCTGTTTCACCTCTCTCCTCTCTCTCTTCTTCCTTCCTCCCTATCTTCCCCCTTGCTCTGAAATTTCTCCTGCCAGAAATAAAGTTCGCTGCACAGGCATCTTATTGGAGCCCTCACGGCACATTTGGCTGTAATGATTGTGCCTCTCCGATGCAGGA
This sequence comes from Aethalodelphis obliquidens, assembly GCF_003676395.1. Taxonomy (NCBI): domain Eukaryota; kingdom Metazoa; phylum Chordata; class Mammalia; order Artiodactyla; family Delphinidae; genus Aethalodelphis; species Aethalodelphis obliquidens. The sequence goes on along the minus strand of NW_020837948.1, from coordinate 62,826,710 downwards.
CGCAATTATTCTGCTGCCTCTTCTACCAAGCTGTGGTTATAGGTCCCAGAATTCAGGCAGGAGTAAGGCAAAGTGAAGTGGGTTAAAGCAAAAAGGACCAGGGCATGCTTATGGATGCATGCATAGTCCAACCCATCTAACCAGGACCTCAGACAAGTTAGATTCAAAGTCCTTCTGGCACACGCAGTAGTCACCTTTGAAAAGGAAGGCAATGATGACTTCATTCACTCAGACAGAAAAGGGGACCAATGGGACTCTTAGTGCACAGAACTGGATGAATTTGAATGCTTGGTTCACGTACTCTTTCATGTTGGTTCTTGAATGATCTACTTTTATGTGTCTAGCTAATTCTTTAAGCAGTTATTTTTAACAGGGTGATGAGTACCCAGAACTGGCCATTCAAGATAAAATCTCAGACGCTAGTCTACACGTTGACACTCCCCTCACCCGCAGTCACTGTCATCCAAAGTGCTGTGCTTCTCAAGTCCTTGAGTCTCTTTTGATATAGTTTTACTGCATGTACTGTATTCATGAAAATATTTTTTAAATTTTAGTTATTTTTAACATTATAAAAATGGTATTCTCTGATGACTGAGATTTTCTTCAAAATAATAAAGGAGGGCCAAAGCATATAGATGAAGCAAGATTAGCCAAGATGGAAGCTGAGTGGTGGTACATGGAGGAAATTATAGTATTTAAAACTCTCCATATAAAAATTTCTCAAGCTATCAGGCTGTATATAATACTTTGGGAATTTTTTAAACTAAGTATTTTATTGCTAAGAATCATTCATATTGTTACTTATTTTGATTTCTGTATGATATTCCCAATTGTAAATAGATCAGTGTATTTGAAATATTTTTGAATACAAGAATTGAAGCAAAAGATTTTTTTTTTTTTTTTTTTGCGGTACGTGGGCCTCTCACCGCTGTGGCCTCTCCCGTTGTGGGGCACAGGCTCCGGACGCGCAGGCTCAGCGGCCATGGCTCACGGGCCCAGCCGCTCCGCGGCATGTGGGATCCTCCCAGACCGGGGCACGAACCCGTGTCCCCTGCATCGGCAGGCGGACTCTCAACCACTGCGCCACCAGGGAAGCCCAAAAGATTTTTAATTCACCTAAAAATCCAAAGTAAAAATATTTTCCTTTTTCCCCCAGACTTTAGTTATCTTGATTTTTCCACTCTTCTCCCCAGTTCTGTCCCCTGCCTCCCAGATCTCCTCTGCCACCTCCCAGTGTTCCATGAAGTGGATCCAGCTCACCGTGATCTCAGATCAGAACCTTGATGTTTCAACTTGACTCCAATTGGATTGGTTCTTAGTTACCATACAGAGCTTGGCTTCTTGGAGGTGTTGCCTCCAAGTACCTTCTCCCTTCCCTGCCTCGGGCAGTGGAGGACCCAGAAGAGCTCTAAGAGAGGGTTGGGAGGGTGTTCTCAAATCTCTGCGGTAGCATTGCCCCTTCTGCTACAAATAGCCTCACTCTTCCAAGACCCATCTCTGAGGGCTCCCTTCCCAGGAGCTGGGCCCCAGTCGGACCTAAACTTTCAGTCTTTCATGCAAAGACTGGTCTAAAGAAAATCCAGAGAAAACAGAATATGTCTCTCTCTCTCTCTTTTGCCCTACTCAATGACTTTTCCATCCTTTTAAATATTCATCCATGGAACACAGACACCACTTTCAAATGCGCTTCTAGGCTGCCTTCAGATTGGCTCGCATAGAGACTTAGCAACAACCTTCTTTGCAGGGCATCACGCTTGTTGCATGTGACCCAAAATGCTAATCATTTCCTTCATTCACCAAATATTTACTGGCTGCCTATTATGTGCCAGGCACCACAACAGGCTTTGTGTGTACAGTGGCAAAGAGGATGCAACCTCTGCTCAAAGATCTCCCCATTCAGTAGGGGACACAGAGAAGTACATGAGCAAACGTAACAGAGGCACTTGCCAAGTCAGGGCAACATTATGACCTCCGTGGGCCCTAATACCTTTGTATTCATTGGACCCTTCCCCTATAAAAGTATTAAAATTATACGCAAAAGTTCTATGCTAATATTACATATTAAAACATTTCTTGTAATTTTAAAAGAACATTTTTATGGGCTTCCCTGGTGGTGCAGTGGTTAAGAATCCGCCTGCCATTGCAGGGGACACGGGCTCGAGCCCTGGTCTGGGAAGATCCCACATGCCGCGGAGCAACTAAGCCCGTGAGCCACAACTACTGAGCCTGTGCTCTAGAGCCCGCGAGCCACAACTACTGAGCCTGCGCTCTAGAGCCTGTGCTCCGCAACACGAGAAGCCACTTCAATGAGAAGCCCGCGCACCGCAATGAAGAGTATCCCCCACTTGCTGCCACTAGAGAAAGCCCGGGAGCAGCAACAAAGACCCAACACAGCTGAAAATAAATAGAAATAAAATAAATAAATTTACTAAATAAATAAAAGAACATTTTTATGCGCTCTTAAAAGTGTCATGAGTCCTAGACTATCTATCTACTGTGCTTAATGGGAGACATTGGCCTTGCCTGTCATATATATCTTCTTCTCTATTTTAGGATAACTCAGCCCCACCTCTTTATTCCTTCTATCCCTTTCTGAGAACAAGGATCTCCCATATGACGGTAATCCTACATTTGGTTTCCATCCACTGAAACTTTATATATTTGCAAAGAGTAGCAATGAAATCACATTCAAATGATTTTTTAAATTTATTTTATTTTTTACTTATTTTATTTATTTGGTTGCACCAGGTCTTAGTTGTGACAGGAAGACTCCTTAGTTGCAGCACATGTGCTCCTTAGTTGCGGCATGCGAACTCTTAGTTGTGGCATGCATGTGGGATCTAGTTCCCTGAGCAGGGGTCGAACCCGGGCCCCTTGCATTGGGAGCGTGGAGTCTTAACCACTGCGCCACCAGGGAAGTCCCTGAATGTCATTTTAATTTATCATGATGGCAGCCACTTAATATATCTGTCAAACAGTAACAATAGCCAAAGTGTGTTGACTCCTAAGTATGTGACACTAGTCCACATTTTGCAGAAATGAAGAAACGGAAGCACTCAGAAGGGAAATAACTTGTTCAGGTCCATACGACTAGTAAGAGGCATAGCCAGGATTCGAACCTGTAAGGCTCCAGGGCCTTAGCCACTATGTTAGTTGACCTAGGACACTATTGTATGAGACATACCATCCAGGCTATTTTCTACCCAATTTCTCATCCTTTACAAAACTGCAGACTGCCAGGAGCCCACAGCACAGGCTGGGAACCTATACTTAAGGCAAAAGTTCTAACTCTTTTTATAGCATGAAGCTGCCACTGGGACTCATTTACTACCTGAAATGTTTCTGTTTCAGGGAGCCTATTATGAAAATACAGGAGCCATGCTTCCCCCCCGTGTGCCCTAGAGCTCTCTCCTGTAGCTGTCCATGGGCTAACTGAATGAGAAGCTGTGATAACCCCCTCCCAGTCCTCTGGACCTGCTAAAACAATTTAAAATATTTAAGTCCCCTGAACCTTTGTCCATATTCTTGAGCACTGAATTACAAAAAATACCTCCCTGGGTTGTGTCCTCACCAACAATATAGATTCACAGAAAAGGAATTTAGGTAAAAAAGATGATGTCTTAAATTCTAGGCCCACAACGCCAGAATAATCCTTGTTTGCCAAGTAGAAATTTATGTAATCATGAGACTAAAGACACTTCTTATTTCCAAAATGTTACTGCAACCAGAATAATAGTTCTCCCTAAGTAGGTGCCAAAAGACTTTTTCCTGAGTCCTCCTAAGTGTTTTAAGTTGATAGAAAATTATCCTCTTGAAATTATACAGTCAGCTCCAGAACCATAGCTGTGCAGCATGGGAAAGGAAGACAGGAAGCAAACATTTCAACTGAGATGTACATCGTGGGGGAAGAAAAGACATAACACCCTGACCCATATACACCATTTTCTGGTCCAGAAATGTTATTTTCTTCACAAGAACTTCAGTAGAGAATCAAAAGCAATGATAAAAAAATTGTTATTATTTTTTTTCTGTCCGGAGGGACAAAGCTTGAAAGTTTGTCATACTTTTCATTCATACAGCTTGGGGCCAACAAACACGCTGTGACTGGATAATATCAAGAACAATGAATGAGGAAAATATGTGAAAGATGACCCAGAATAGTCCCTCCACAGTGGCATTTGGGTAACCAGTAACGAGCTGACAGATAAAAGATCATGTGACCATCTCATACAACATGGTCTCCTTTCTTAAAAAGACCCCAAAAGTTATGTGTTTTTTATTTTTATTTTATTTTTTTTATGAATGTATTTATGTATTTATTTATTTATTTTTGGCTGTGTTGGGCTTTCGCTGCTGCGCGCGGGCTTTCTCTGATTGCGGCGAGCAGGGGCTACTCTTCGTTGCGGTGCGCAGGCTTCTCATTGCGGTGGCTTCTCTTTGTTGCAGAGCACGGCCTCTAGGCTCGCGGGCTTCAGTAGTTGTGGCACGTGGGCTCAGTAGTTGTGACACATGGGCTTAGTTGCTCCGCGGCATGTGGTACCTTCCCGTCCCAGGGATAGAACCAATGTCCCTTGCATTGGCAGGCGGATTCTTAACCACTGCGCCACCAGGGAAGTCCCAAAAAGTTATGTGTTTTTTAAACTAAGTTTAAATTCCATGGAAGTCTACCTCTAAGTCACTGGACTCTGGGTAAAGAAGTGTCTGATCACTTAGTCTGAGGTCCTGGGATGGGATTCCAGGCTCGGGCAAAGGCTTCGGTCAGGGCGTGTGGATAGGTGGATTTTCGCCTTTCAACACATAACTGTAACCTGATGCACTGTCTGAGTTTATTTTCAATCACATACACAAGGGCTTACTGTGTATAATAAGCTGTCCTCTGAACCCATTTCCAGGAAAAGATTCTCTGTGTGTGTCACCCTGCATCACTTCCTTTGCTACACAGTGACTATGAGGACACCAGGACCCAGGACCAAGTGTCAAGCGCCAATGATGGGGCGGGTGGGGGGGGGGTGACATTTCCGGTCCTCGTTACTGTTTGTTTTAGTGTCCCGTCCAGTCTGGTCTCAGATGCATCTTAGATGCATTACTCAGAATTTGCGGCCTTACTTCTACTTTCTCACCTGGAATGAAAACCAACACACATTTCACCGAGTCATCCCTACTTGTTAGAAAAGGAAGGAAGGAAGGAGAGAAAATTCTGTCTCACAGGTCAGGTTTCTATCTCAAGGTGGGAAAACTTGGTAATTTATACTTAAAAGTAAACAAGCTACGCCCACATTCAGCTTATGAGGTGTGTAAACATAAGACGGGCGATTCTAATTTTATTCCTGGTACTGTGTTCACCTTCTGATTCAACTCTTGTCTTTATTTTGAAGCAAATGAAGGCAGGCCCCCAATTCCACCTGAGACCCTGTAATTCCACTGGGCTTTTCAGAAGCGTTAGGGTCAACACAGGGACATGAATTTGAACACAAACTCTAGCTATAGGACTCCAACTAAAATGTGAGGCAGAGAACAGCTCCGAGATTCATGGATGTCAATTTACTTTGAGGAGAAGCTGGATAAAACTTTGAGTTTGGTCTCAAAATAGCCTGGACAATTTTAGTTTTCTGACAGCATTTGGTGGCAAGCCTGTTAAAGAACACCATCTTGAAATTTCCCATTTGTGTGCTGTAGATAGCAGATCATCTGGACACACCCAGAGCTTCAAAAGCATTAATCACCAAAGCACACCTGGCATGGAACAGAGCTACAAGGAGAGAAGGAGATAGAATTTTTATTTATTTATTTTATTTATTTATTTTTGGCTGTGTTGGGTCTTCGTTGCTGCGCGTGGGCTTTCTCTAGTTGCGGCGCGCGGGCTTTCTCTAGTTGCGGTGCGCAGGCTTCTCATTGCGGTGGCTTCTCCTGTTGCAGAGCACGGGCTCTAGGCGCACGGGCTTCAGTAGTTGTGGCTCATGGGCTCTAGAGCACAGGCTCAGCAGTTGTGGAGCACGGGCTTAGTTGCTCCGCAGCAACAACTGTGGGAAAGATGTGGGATCTTTCCGGGCCAGGGATTGAACCCTTGTTCCCTTCATCGGCAGGCGGATTCCCAACCACTGCGCCACCAGGGAAGCCCGGCGATAGAATTTTAGATGGACCTCATACTTTGTGTTTTGTGCCGCTTTGATGAGATAACAACTTGCCTCATTGCTAAGCCAGAGAGGCCTTAGGATACAGCGGTTAAGACATGGATGCTGGAGTTATGAAGACTTGATTCTGAATCCCAGCTCTGCCATGTACTGGCTGTGTGAACATTGACAGGTTCCTTAACTTCTCCCAGCCTTAGCTTTCTAATGAGACAGAGTACATCAGGACTAGCATAGTATCTGCACATCTCGGGGCTCAGGGCCCTTCCCTTCCTCCTCTTTCCTTTTCACTGAGTATTAATAAGGATGATACGTATGAAAGTACTCAGCATGTAGTCAATTCCCACAGACTATCGGTCTGTCTTTATCACCCAGTGACGTAGGACTTAAAATTATTATTTCATTATCATTATTTGAAAAAGGCCATTTTAAAAGTTGCTGTTTCTGATTCTAGCTATCAAATCACTTTGACGTAGGCACTTTGACGTGGGCTGAGCTATATGAGAGGTTCAGTTGATGTAAGGCTAGTGCTCACCCAGGGTTCACATGTAAGCATTGTAAGAGGGTATCCCCTGACTTAACAAAGTCTTAGTGCTTGACTGCTATTGGCAATGGCATTAGACAGTGCACTCCTTTAAGTACCAATCCTGTACTTATAATGGGATTCGGGGGATTCTTTGGAGGTTGAAGAGAAACAAGGCTTAAAGTCCTTGTTTTAGATACTCCAAGTTATTAGAACGTCTCTGAAATACGGAAATGTTTTAAATTGAATTAACTTGGCAAGAAAAGTCTTTAGGGTGGGCTCAAGGGGAAACTCACCATCAGGTACATTCAAGTGCCTTCAGTTCGAGAACAGGGTCAAGATGGTCCAAGAGGAGAGCTGGTCTGGCACTGACATTGTCCTTTCCTGATTCACTCATCTTCATACAGTGTCCATGCCCAGTGGAAAACAGCTGAGGATGTGAGAAAGAGTACTGATCACGAAGACTTCCCCTGCTGGAACCCCACCTGCTGTGGCATGGAGCCTCATAGCTGAGTGGAACATGGCACTCTAGGGAGAAGCACTCTGCCCTGCCGACTTCCCCGACCCCAGATGATTGGTGGCAGCAGCCTTTCTGCTTGCACTAGACCGATGGACTAATGCTTTCAGTAGAGACACAGCAAGAGCTGTCATCATCTTCCCTGAGTGAATGTGGACTTGGGTCCTTTGTGGACTTGGGTTCTTAGTCTCCTCATGAGCAATGGCCAGCAAAGAAAGTATAGACTTCTCTTCTCAGTGAGCACAGGGGTTTAAAGTTATTATAAATTGAACTTGCAAAGAAATGCGAGGTTATTTCATATTCCAAACTGATGAAGCAGGATATATTAGTGACGCCTAGGTGCATTTGAGTTGGCAGTCTTCATAACATCTGTTTCCAAGTCCTTCTGCAAATTCTTAAACTCAAGAATTTGTGAAAATGGAAAATTGCCAGGAGCTCACATCTTAGAATGAGTTACACCTCTTTACCTTACGGCCTTCCAGTCCAGATTTCCAAACGAGGACTGTGCTGAAATGGAGGTTAGGGCCACAGGTAGGTTAACTTATCTCTTGAGCTGGATAAGTCATTTCCCTTTGGTGACTAATTTACAACCCCTTCCTCCCACTAGTTTGACCTTTGGCCAATTTCAATTAATTATAGAAACTTGTATTGTTTGAGGTTCCTGGTCTTAGAGACAGAAATGACGTTTCATCGGAGTGATCCTGTGTCTTAGCATTCTTAAGGAAAGAGCCAAACGAGCTCATTAGAAACAAATGTGGTAGATATTCTTGTGATGGTACCAGGAACAAGCCACGAACAGGAACCTTCATCCCAGCTTTGTTTAACACAGGCTCAAAGATACTATCTCAATTGATTGGTTGTATAGCAAATTTGTCAGGTTGCGTATAACTTTAAATGAATGGCATGACACAGGGAAAAACCTTCCTCCTTGTATAAAGATATGGTCATAGAATTGGCAGTTTTATAATCCGACCCATATAGCATTTTTTACCTGATAATTCAAAGCAATTCTCAGCATCAATACTGACTTTCATTATACTATCAGTGGGTGGGGAAGGTACCAAACATTTGCTCACCAGCTGTGTACCTTAGCTTCCAGCATCAGCTGTGAGAAAACAATGGAAGGGAAATAGCAGAGCCTGAGTTTAGACTCCTATCTCTCAATCCGTCATTCCCACCAGCATCCTCACGTCAGTCTTGCTGGGCAGTTGAATGGATGTGATGTAGGGAACGGTGTGTACTCTTGTGACATGCTTTCCTGGTTCTTAGAATTTGGCTTGGGGTGGGGCTTCGGTCCCAAGGGACACCTTCTTTCTGTGGGCCTGAGAAGCTGTAGCAGGATCAAGCTCTCTAGTCCTGCTGGGCTTGAATGAGCCCAATTGGAAGGAACTCCCAGTGTGACCACAATGCCATTAAGACATTGGACATTCTCCTACTCATCTATTAAAATGTCTCGGGTCTCACGCTTCCTAGATGCCCATTTACTAAGTTCTTTAGGGGATTTAGGTCAGACACACAGACCTTAGCAATCGTCTAAACCAAACCCCCTGTTTTACTGACAAGTGAACTAGCCCAATGTCACACAGATGATGAATGGCAGGTCCATGACCAAGATGGTTTTATGTTCCTTCTATCACCTTACTCTTCCCTATGTAAAGACAAATAAGATATGACTTTTGTCCTGGAGGGCTTCACAATAATGGAGGGGAAATGAGACTTCATGCAAACGAACAATGAATATCCCGGCAGGAGAATACGATAGAGAGGGGCAGAGAATTAACAATGCTGAGCGCCTGCAATGTACAAAGGGTTTCATTGCACATTTTCTCACACAGTCTTCACATCAAACTTATGAGGAATACATAATCATCCCATTTTATTGATAAGGGAACTGAGGCTCAGAGGTTTTGCAATTCTTTATTGGCACGTGCATGGAACCGTGATCCATCTATAGACCTATAGCCCTGGAGCCTCAGAGTCAGTAGACTCCCAAAGAGGAGGGGTCCAGTCAGAGAAGGCTGCTCAGAGAGGCGAGGCTGTTGGTTTATTGCACTTGCTTAGGTGCAGAGAAGCTTCAGCAGATGGAGGAAACACAGATGGCCTCCCCACGATTGCGTCACCACCCAGACAGGTTGGAACCAGTTACACACCCACTGCTCTGCAGTCTCCAATGTAAATTGCCTAGAATATCAAGCCTGCCGAAGAGAAAATTTGCATCTTAAACCTGCAGCGGCCTCATTTACAGATGATCTATTTTGGACGACGAGTTACACAATCTATAATGGGGAGTTCCCAAGGATGTAGAAGACCCTGATGTCCCTTTTCTGAGTTGTAACATTTCATGATGAATCAGCACAGCCATCAGTAAAGGGGCAAGGTGATGGTAGTTGGACACAGCTATATACAAGTGCCAAGGGAGAGTCAGGCTGAGCAGGGTGAGGACAGGTAGGCTGGCACGTATGTGCCAAGTTTAAGGAGGAGGAATATCCTGAACGATGAATTTGAAAGATGTGCTTGGCAGGGAGCAGGGAAAAGCACTTGAGGGAAGGTTTTGAAATGAGAGGAAATCCCATGTTTAGTTGGGACAGAGAACATAAAACAGAGCATGGGAGCTGGAGATGAGGCAGTTTGGTAAGGAGTATACGTTGGGAAGTGGAGAAATTTATAAGTTCAACCACGTTACCCTTGATCCCCTGCACACAGAACCTTCAAACCTCCTCAAGGACCCCCTTTCTCTCTGAATACCTTTGCATATGATGACTCTGATACTGTCATATTTCCTTTATACATGAGGTCCTGAGTTAGTGGGGTAAGTCAGGCCTGAGATTTTATCATCCCCTTTCCCTAATAGAAGAAGAGGTTCAAAGCAACACATCAACTAGACTCAAATAAAACCTGAATTTGAATTTGATGAAGGAGCTTCAGGACACACAGAGTGTCAATGCAAATGTGCCCAGGAAATTAAGCTGTGAACTGTCAATGGGCAGAACTGCTCTGGGAGGAATCTCTAGGAGATATATGTTGGATGGGATCCCACATTTCCTGAACTCCTGGTGGCTGTAAAGGTGCAAACTGGAACTGGTGTTTAAAGCAAAGTCTCTCATGCAGGAAGAAAGTGAAAATACTCTCCCTGAGGAAGCTCTGAGCAAATGGAGTGACCCAGAGGCAGGTGCTTCAGACCGAGATGGTAAATATCCTGTTGAACAACATAAGAGACTTGGAATAGGTCGGTGGGTTCATTTCGGAAAAAAAAAATAATGTTTGCTGTGTGCTTTTCTTTTTTCCTGACTTCTGGTAGAGAGAGAGAGAAGGCCAGAAGCCTTGATCCCTGGGGAATGATCAGGATCATCAGGGGAATAAACACTGGTGCAGGCTGTGTCCTGCACGGACGTGCCCGGGTAAGGGGACAACGCGGGGGGGTGGAAACCCAATTTCTCCCATTCTAATGTAAGGTCCGTGAAGGGTATGACCTTGAGATCTTGGTGTCTTCCATATCTCTCATATCTAGAACAGTCCTTGACACATAGAAGTTGCTCAAGAGTATTTGTTAACTGAATGAATACGGAAATAAAGTGGTCCCAGCAATATGGTGTCAGGCTGGAGGAGCAGGAAGTAATGCCCAGGAGGCCACACCCCCACAAGGAGGCCACACCTCCACAAGGAGGCAAGGCCACCATTGAGGCATTCACGTTTGGTATCTAGAGTTCGAGCTCCCCTGCCTGCAGTTAGGAGACCTGGCCTGGGTGGAGAAGCCAGGAGCAGGGGCTCAGGATAAGGGATGGGAAGGCTGGCAGACACTGCTGGGTGCTCAGCTGTCATGCTGCCCTTTTTCCTTACCAACCCCATTCATATTTTGTTTCTTCAGGTGGGAATGCACCTCACTGAAACCCTTGTTTCCCAGGCTTCAGGGAAACTACTGCCACTCATGTTGGGCCATTGAGACATAATTAAAGGTCTGCGGGGGATTTCTGGGAAAGTTTTGCTTTCCTGCTTCAGGTGTTGCCCTTAATTCTTTGTCCTTTCCTCTTTCTGCTGAGAGCAAAGACCTGAGCTTGGAAAAGGGGCAGCCGTCTCGTGACCATTAAGCAACGAGAATAAGGCAAGAGCCTTGTGTTAAGGACAGAGGAAAGAAATACTGAAGGGGCCTGGAACACTGACGACCTCACAGAGCCCTTGGACTGTTCAACGCCAGACTGGAAGTGTGAGAACGACATCCCTCCTTCTGTCTGTCTAAACCACAGCAGTTAAGTTCTGGTTACAGGCAGACATACCCAATTCCTAACTAAGACAATAAGCAACCGCCAGGAATGTAAGCCATCTAGGAATGTTTAGAAATACTTGAGGAAGAGACAGGGCTGTTGTATCCAAGATGGAGACTTGGAATAAGACTGATGACCATTCAAGGACCTGGTGACTCCTCGTGACGCTGGGAGACTTGGGTTACAAAATAAAGAATTTTCCAACAGTGAAGCTTTAGGAGTTACTGAAATACACTATGCAGACCGTCTGTGGACTCTAAAATATGTGCTTTTGGGATTTCCATTCTGACAAGAACAGAAATGATGTCTTAGTTGAGCAATGTCTGAAAGAACCATTTGCCTAGAACTTCATCAAGCTTGCACTGGTACAAACCAGTTTGAGAACTTCACATTCTTTCTGTTGCCCAATGCCATTGAGTTGAAATGAACCAATTTATTTTGAATGGGTGCTGTAAATTTGAGCTCTAAATGACTGGTTGGTAATTTTAGTGTCCATGATCTAAATGGACCCTATGATTGTAAGGAGGAACAGTTGATATAATCACTGTCATCAACATAACAAGCTCATTTCACACGCTAACACCTTGAGTTTGTTGACATTATTGGTAACTATGCTACACATCTATTCTGCTTTTCACAATACTGGTGTGAATTAGTGTCCTGAAGAGCTGTGGGCTCTCTGAAGTCTATTTGGAGACTTTTTCTGCCCTTAGCAGTCCACACAGCTAGAAACAACAGGGAGGTGTGGATTGGTAGGTATATTTTTAGTTGGATTACTTCAGCCCCAAACAGGGAATGCTTCAGGCAGTAAGTATCGAGGTACATCTGATTAGGACTCATAAACCTTGTTTAGGACTACTCATATAGCTAAGTGGCTAAGTGGCGTGTCTACAGGTGTGTGTGTGTTTTGGTGGATGCCCTTAGGTGACCCACTTTCATATGAAAAAATAATATGTAATTGTGGCAGACTACCATCTTTATTCTGTGGAGCTTCAAAATTTATTTTTCAAAAGGTTTTTCTCTTTTTCACCACAGGTCTGAGATGTAGTTTGAGCAAACTGAAAGTCAGCTTCAGTATGAGGCCAGTTCTTTTTTTTTTTTTTTTATAAATTTATTTATTTTTGGCTGCACTGCGTCTTCGTTGCTGCACGCAGGCTTTTCTCTAGTTGTGGCGAGTGGGGGCTACTCTTCGTTGTGGTGTGTGGGCTTATCGCTGTGGCTTCTCTTGTTGCAAAGCACGGGCTCTAGGCACACAGGCTTCAGTAGTTGTGGCATGCGGGCTCAGTAGCTGTGGCTCACGGGCTCTAGAGTGCAGGCTCAGCGGTTGTGGCACACGGGCTTAGTTGCTCCGCAGCATGTGGGATCTTCCCAGGCCAGGGCTCAAACCAGTGTCCCCTGCACTGGCAGGCGGATTCTTAACCACTGCACCACCAGGGAAGCCCGAGGCCAGTTCTTGATTATTTTTGTAAAAGGGTCAGAAATTTATAAATTATATTCAGATTTGCAGAAGTAAACATAGATTCTTCATCTTCTCTCTCAGATCTTATCTTATTCAGGAGCTCTTTGTTTTCACAGGTAGCAGAGAAAAGATAAAGTTACCATTTCTGGGTCACTCTGTCTCTGCTATTCCTTGAATGCTCCAGGCCTCTGACACCAGGTGACCATTTGGATCTTTTTTCTGCTGCCCGTGCTTGTCTCTAGTGTGATGTAGCTTATCTCATTTGCACCTAGCACTTGAGGTAGAAGTTTGTGGTTTCTGCCATGGTCACCTGACCTGAGGACTCAGCATCATGAAATAACCTCCCCATCTTACCTCTTGGACTTTGCTCTGTCCTTCTCTGGTTCAGTGGTCTATAGCACTCCTTGATTCTTTTACTGAAACACATGAGAATTCTGGGGCTCCATCCTGGCCATGTAGGAGAGTTTGGGCCTTTCTAATTCTCACCCGGATGGTCCAGTGCTAGACTGAGAACAGGGAGCTCCCCTAAAGGGCTTTTGAATTCCCTCTATTTATCTTGCGATGTCTGGGCTATGTCAGCCTACTCTCAGGGTTTCTCAAACCTTTTTCCACCCAGAATTTTCATCCTGAAGGTTAAGTCACAATCCTCAATTCCATCTGGCCTCTCTTTTTTCCTCCTCCTTCTTGGACTCCTCTCTCTGGAACCTGATGGGTTTCCTTAATTTCCCTTTCAGTCAGGTGAAATTTCTTCTTACATCACATCTTCCTTCTTCCTTTTTCTAAGGCTCATAAGTAAAGCTCTGGAGTCCAAATCTACCAGGCTTGACTCCTGTTAAGTAAAGGGAAGCTTTACAATGTAGAAGGTTCTTTTCTTTTTCAAAAGCTCGGCTTTCAAGGTTACTGTCACACTATAGACTCAGAATGTCAGCTTTTCAACTCAGAGCTAAATGACAACTTCTGAGGAGTTTTAGTGTGTGCCCACCCTCTCTTTCTCTGTGGCAATCAACTGGAAAGGCCCAAGGAATTTAAGGAAATGGGATTTGCCAGGGATTCATGTTTGAAGGGAAGAGGAAGAAAGACTAGTTTAATATTTAAAAAATATTCTCTACTGAGCTGATGGGAGAGCTAACTGTTGCCCGTCAACTATATGCCAGTCACTGTGTTAAGTGCTTCTCATGCTTTCTCCATTTCATCCTCACAGCTCGCAAGGAGGTCTTCACTTAAGAGGACACGAAAGCTTAGAGAGGTTATAGATCTTGCTGAAAATCACACAGCTAAACAGCAGTGGAGCCAGTATTGGAGCCCATGGGCTCTGCCTTGACAACTTGCAAGATTATTGACTGTGACACTGTGTCACAGAGAGAACAGAGGGGGTGAAGATAAAGAAATCCATGTCACGTCCAAAAGCACGCACCATAAATCTCATCACACCCTGCTAATTCCTGTTTTTCACTAAAAATTTCATGCCCCATGAAACGTATCAGGCAAATCCAAATATTGCTCATTGGAAGACAAGAACTGGCTGATGGTTTGACAGGAGGAGATAGAAGGAGGAAGGCACAGAATGTTCACCAAATTCCAATTGCTGGGAAACAAACCTGCTGGAAAGTTCATTAAGCTTTCACCCACATAACTCTGAAGAGGATTTTAATGAGCCATTTATTGGAAGTTTGTTAGGGGCCTGTATTTTGGGTGCTATATTTTTATTGGCTTCCTTTTTATAAAAAGGCAAAACCAAAGTACATAGTGTTCAGATGACTTTCTTAAAATGGGAGGCCATCTGAGTCACAGAAGTGAAGTTAAATTCTCTAAGCTTCCGGTCCCATAATATCTTTCTCTAAATACACTTTGGTCCTGCAGCTTCACTTTTTCAAGATCAGAGGATGACACTCTAGGAAGAAGAAAATCCATCTGACCTGCCTACACAACAATGAGGCAACCTCCTTGGAACCCGTTTCTTTTCACACTCCAAAGAAATCATGTTTCAAACAACAGAGGTGGCAGGAGTTTGGGGAAAAAAGTGAAAGTTTAATGTTCTTTTAAAAATCCAGAAAGCAGTGTTTCTTAACATGCAGAGCAGTAGCGTGAGCCCACATTTTATTGTTTTTTGTTTGTTTGTTTTTTGTGGTACGCGGGCCTCTCACTGTTGTGGCCTCTCCCGCTGCGGAGCACAGGCTCCGTACGCGCAGGCTCAGCGGCCATGGCTCATGGGCCCAGCCCCTCCGCGGCATGTGGGATCTTCCCGGACCGGGGCATGAACCCACGTCCCCTGCATCGCAGGCAGACTCTCAACCACTGCGCCACCAGGGAAGCCTGTGAGCCCACATTTTAATATTGTCATGCTTTCTCATTCAGACTGGCCATATCTTAGTGTGCACTATAAGAAGGAAAGACAAGCAAGTCATCAAACTTGTCTAAAGATAAATGACAAAATGTTCCAGAATAACAATGAAAACCATTAAGATCAATAGTTGTTCTTAGATGACTTAAGAGGGGTTCTTTTATATAATCAAAGTTGGTAAAAAGAGATGGAATGAAGACTCCAAACGGAAACAAAGAAGGGGAACTAGAAGAGAAAAACGGAGCAAGAATATTACACACGGAAACAAGAGGAGTTTAAAATACATAAAGTAGAGGGAGACAACAGAGCCAACAGGCCTGTTGAGAGAGAACTCAAGAACTTTTTTTCAGAAGTGGGAAAGATGGCTTGAGAAATGAAACGACTTCTTTGTCTCAGTGTGTGAAGCCGGATAAGTGGGGACAGATGCCAGAAACAGGCACACTTCCCAAAGGAGGAAGAAATAGAAAATTGGTTTCCTGCCAGAACAGGTGGCGTGTTGACATGTACACATCTGACAGGCAGGTTTCTGAAGCTTTCCAAGGGGGCTGACCAGGCCAGCCCGAGGCTGTCTCTAAGACTTCAGGGAAAGGCACCACGGGGGAGCCCCCGTGATATGGTTTCAGATGTGTCTGGACGCAGGAGAAATAGCAGTGGTGGGTAAGGAAAGTCGGGGAGCAGCCTGCTATGAAGCACAAGGCTGAAGGCGGGCCTAAACTCTCTCAGAGCTCAGGGCCTGATATTTTTAAACACCCATTATAGGACGAGAGCCAAATGTCTGGTTAATTTCAGGAGCAGGCGGATATTAACCCGCTACAGTCCCTTTGACCTTCTCAAATGCTGTGAGGACTTTGTTTTCCTTTCTTTTTTCTTTTTTGCTGGTGGTGGTAATAGTAGGGAGGGAGTGGGAGGGGGGGGTCTAAGACTGGGAAAGCATATGGGTGTTGGGGGTGAAAGGCTGATATTCAGTTTCCCTACAGAGTTTGGAATCTTTTTGTTTGAATAACTGGCTTCTAATAGGACCAGTGATTGGGACTCTGTAAATGGCACACTTACCCAATCCTAAAAATATTTAAATAATAATCTGGGGCTAGACCTGGGGTGAAACGATCAAACAAAACAGTGATACCTTGAGAATAATGTTTCTCACCCTACTTATACTGGGCAGTAGAATTGTGGTTACATGCATGGGCTCAGGGATAAAACTGCTTGTTTTTGTAACCCCACTCTACTCACTGACTGTGTGGTACTGTGTAGTGAACCTCTGAGCCTTCATTCCCTCATCTATAAAGCGGGGATAATCACAGTATCTATCTGGGGCAGAAACACTGTGGTATGTTTACCACATGGTTTCTTTTCCTTGCTGGGAACAAAGGAAAATCCCATTTCCTATTTTCTCCTTGCATCTGCGTGAGGCCCTGTGACTAATTCTGACCATTAGAATGTGGGCGCAAGTAGTTATGCCACTACTGGGATGACCCCTCAAACCTCCCACAGGATCTTCCATGCTCCTTCTCCTGTCTCATTGTCTGCTGGCCAATTACAGAAGATCCAGGAGACGATTCTGAGGACCCCATAGCTGTTACTGCCTCTGCAAATCATGATGTGAAAAGCCGTCTGCCAACCATCCAGCTGACTGTGACCTAAGCACAAAATAAATCTTCTATTGTATGAAGCCACTAAGATTTAGGGGATGCTTGTTACAGCAATTCATCAATTCTAACACTATCTCAAACATTAGTCACTCCTCAATAAAACTATATCATAAGGTTATTGTAAAGATTAAATGAGTTACTATATATAGAAACTATTAGAATAGTATCTGTTATATAAGCTCCCAATAAAAATTATTTCACATATCATAATCAGTATAGAATTGGCCAGTTGGTTATTAATTCTAGGAAATATTATACTTTGGTCCATTAATTCTAAGAAATAATATTTGCAGTTTCTTAGCAAATTTGAGCACAGACTGGGCCACCTATCTGTCATATTTGTTAACCTGGTTCTATGATATGCTTTATATAATCACTTTGGGTTAGACTGGGCAAGGCGGTGTGTTTGAATGGCTGGAAATCTGCAAGGACCTTTAGGTATAAGGCATCCCAGCTCTTCAGAGATACCTTTCCTTTTAGAGATTTTTTTTTTGTTTTTTGCAGTATGCGGGCCTCTCACTGTTGTGGCCTCTCCCGTTGCGGAGCACAGGCTCCGGACGCGCAGGCTCAGTGGCCATGGCTCACTGGCCTAGCCGCTCCGCGGCATGTGGGATCTTCCCGGGCCGGGGCACGAACCCGTGTCCCCTGCATCGGCAGGCGGACTCTCAACCACTGCGCCACCAGGGAAGCCCCAGAGATACCTTTCCATAGCAACCTAAAATTCATACGGACAACAACGTGGCTTCTAGATTCTGATCGGAAATCTTATAAAAGAAGTCACACCAACTGAATACTTGTGCTGAAGGGCTGTTAGGTTTATAAATAGTATATGCACAGCGGGTAGCACTGAACATAGCCCAGTTTCAAGTGCATGCTTGGTATCTAGTAAATGGTAGTAATAATAACAACAAATAAATAATAATTATCGGGCTTCCCTGGTGGCACAGTGGTTGAGAATCTGCCTGCCAATGTAGGGGACATGGGTTCGAGCCCCGGTCTGGGAAGATCCCACATGCTGCGGAGCAGCTAGGCCCGTGAGCCACAACTACTGAGCCTGCGCGTCTGGAGCCTGTGCTCTGCAACAAGAGAGGCCGCGATAGTGAGAGGCCCGCGCACCGCGATGAAGAGTGGCCCCCACTCGCCGCAACTAGAGAAAGCCCTCGCACAGAAACGAAGACCCAACACGGCCATAAATAAATAAATTAATTCATTTAAAAAAAGGTAAACTTATCAAAGAGGTGCCAGTTGTCAAAAAACAATAATTATCACTATTGTTTGAGCATATCTCTTTTTTCTTAGAACTTCAAAAGTCTGTCTGTTGTGTACTTTCTACCTGGGGCTCTTGGGAAAGTCAGTTTACATCCTGATGCAGCTGTGGCCTTGTTTGTTACATAGTGCCATCTTTTCTAACATTTCATTTACTTTTCCCTTACTGCAGTCAGAGGCCATTACTTGTCCTTATGCTTGCTCGACCTAATGAGGCAAATTGGTCTCTACCCTCTTTATACCATCCTTTACTTATTTGCAGACTCCACACTTGTGTATCACTGAATGGCAGGCATTAGATATGCAATGTCACACAGAGATCTCAGCAATAATTAGGCATTTGGAGGTGATTTTTTTTCCAAGAAACATTAGTCTCAACCCTAAAATTCCCTTTTCTTCAGTAGGTCCAGGTCAATAGATAAAGACCTTAATGGTCCT
Source organism: Aethalodelphis obliquidens (assembly GCF_003676395.1). Taxonomy (NCBI): domain Eukaryota; kingdom Metazoa; phylum Chordata; class Mammalia; order Artiodactyla; family Delphinidae; genus Aethalodelphis; species Aethalodelphis obliquidens. The sequence continues at coordinate 62,808,127 of NW_020837948.1, read as the reverse complement.
TTAATGTGGAGAGGAGCAAATCTGGCTGCTCTCTGGGTCTGGCAAGCTCTATCTGGCTATTCATCAAGCATTATATGGCTGGCAACTCCGTACATGTATTCTGCCAAACGCTTTGTCTCCTTACCATCTAAGTCTGTATGTACTTCAGAGAGAATTCAAACCTTGAATTTCTGACTTATTCATACTTAACTGATCAAAGTTGCCACATCTGTCTTAGTCAACACTTACAGGGTCTAACTTCTGTTTCTTTGACCCAGGAAACTTGAAAAGGTTGGCAGCAACCACCTCCCAGAGAAGAAACGAAACCAGTTGTCTGGGTCTGGGAAGGAGCTAGTTCACATCTGGCCTTCAGACAATATTTACAATGATTTTTTCCCCTTTGAATGCTAAGGCATGTGTAACTAAAAAGATGTGCTTGCAAATCTCTCTTAGCTGATATCAACCTGAAATGAAAGGAATCTCAGAACACCTCAATGGGAGAGGTGTGGGGGCAGCAACCTAGTTAGAAGGGCGTAGGTGTAGGAGTCTTATCCTGGAGCCCAATTTACATAGCATTTCACATACGTCTGAGAAGACATCAACTGTCCATCTTTTTAAAAGGGCAGTGGTAATGGGGAGGGGAGGGTGGGAGGGGTGGGGACTCTCGGTACTCCCTCCAAGCTACTCCTTAGTACTGCTTCTGACCTAACAACACCACACTTTGGATCTAATATCTTGGGGCTGATGTTTCCAGAAGCAAAAGGAACCACGAAAATACTGGCTAGGCAAAGAGTGGCAACAAAAGGCAAATCTTTGCTAAAAGGTTACGGACATCAAGCATGTCAAACTCACAGGCTGGTTAAATGCCCAGGCTATTTTGCTGTGAACCATTATTTCTCCTGGCAACATTTTATAATATTGGCTGTCCTCCCAAAGATGACAGAGCATCATGTGAGTGTGCACAGAGGACTTCACTCTGCAAATATTCCAGGGACAGCAGTCTCCTAGAAAGGCAGGTTAAAAAATTCCATAGATTTCTTTTGGCTGCTATTGTATAGTACAGAATGGAGTGATCTCACCGCAAAAAGATAGGAGGTAGCCTTGGACTGTCGTAAAAACCAATAACTGTGCAGACGTTTGTCGGTTTACAAACCAGTTCAAATTCATGTAAAAAAGATGTACCTCCCTCTCTACTTTCAGAGGAAACCCCAAAAGAACAAAGTTTGCATTTATAAAAGTAAAATGTTTAAGATATCTGCTAATCAGCAACCACTGGATTTTATTACATTTGTAGGTTATAACTTCCAAAGACAAACATCTTTTTTTAATAAAACCAAGTGTGGTGGGCAGAGTCTAAGATGGCCCCCATGGCTCCTGGTCCTATATTTCTGGCATTCGTGCCCTTAGGTATTCTGCTTCCCTGATGTATGGACCCTAGATCTGCATCTAACTCAACAGAATATGGCAAAGGTGAAGGCCTGTCCCTTCCATGATTATGTTGTGTTATTTAAGATTCTGTCTTGTTAGCAGACTGACCCACACGGCAAGAGGCTGATAGGAGCCTCTAGAATGACTTCCAGCTGACAGATGGCAAGAAGCCAGGCACTCAGTCCTACAGCTGCAAGGAAATACATTCCCCCAACAACTTGAGTGACCTCAGAAGGTTCTTCCCCAGTTAAGCCTCCAGATGAGAATGCAGCCTAGCAGATAGTCTGATAACAGCCTTCTGAGACCCTGAGCAGAGGACCCAGCTAAGCTGTGCCTGGCCTCCTGACTTACAGAATCTAGGAGGCAATAAGTAATACACCAAATGTTTATCACAAGGTTTCTGCTCTTTATAGATTTCATACTGAAATAGTGAAAAAGAAAGCTGAGCTGTGTAGTCAACTGATGTTATTAAACGACACAGTGAACCACAACTCTGCTACTGCCACGTTACCACCAAAGTACAATGAGATAAACATTTTGTCAGGGGTGTTCCTTCCCCCCTCCTCCATTTTAGCATAGTTAGGAAAAAGAAAAAAAAACATAGTCGATGATCTGTCCCTCAGGCATTTGGACCCTGGGGTCAGGGCCATGTTTTGAAGGAACAAATAGAACCGAATACACTAAAGCTTTCCTTACACTAGAGGTCACTAGTAGAATTTCCTTAAGGCCCCCATCCAAAAATATAAAATAATTAGGACAGCCCACATAGCCACATACATTTGCATTTGCATCATCAGTTGACTGTGAACTGCAGTTAGGTTGCATGCACTTTTCAAAATTCCATCATGCCCACAATGAAATCCATACTCCTGACTGTGACATTCGAGGCCGCAGACTCTGGCGCAGCCTTCGTCTCTGACTTCTGCACTAGCCTCTTTGTTCAGTATTTGTCCCACAACGACATTCTTTCTCTCCGTCAAGCACACAAACCAAAGTTATGTCTACCTCTAGGGCTTCTGTCTGGAACACTCTCCAAAATTTCCATGGCTGACGTCTCAGAGTTTAGTCTCAAACATCCTCTCCTTCAGCAAGGCCTTCCCCAATTTTCCCAAAGGCCCCTTTCCTGCCCAGTCGCTCTCTTCCACATTAATTTCTTTTACTTCCTTCAAGATGTCAACACTATCTGAAATGACCTGCTCATGGATCTACGTGACGATTCTGTGTCTCTCACTAGAATATGACTGCCGTGTAGTACGTGCTCAGTAAGTATCAACTGAATACATACATGAAATACAAGTTGATTATTATACCAAGACTGTCAGTTCTTGACTTAGTTTTCTTCTTTGCCCCTTGCTCACCCTTCCACAGGTCTGAAATCCCACAGCAGTTTTGCTGCTAACTCAGCCAGCATGTTTCACACACCTGTACACACAGCACTAAACAAGGTATCTGAAAGGAAACAGAAGTTGGAGAAGATGTAGTTCTGACCTTAAGGACTCTACAGATTAACTGGGTGGGAAGATGCAGCACATGTAAATCGATTAAAATCCAACTACGAGGCACTCACCACAATAACTAGGCCAAGCTAAACATGAAATTGCTTAGGGAGTAAAAAGGAAGGGATGATTAGAAAACTTCTTATAGGAGCTGATTCTTGAGGCAGGAGTGTCTATGGGAAATAAGGCAAGGGCATTCAGAGCAGGGGGAAAACAATGAGAGGAAGCCATTAAACCCCCAAAGTTCTTTTTTTTTTTTAATGCATCCATTTCTCAGAGAAAATGTATCTCTAACCCAGAGCCTGTCTGAGCTTTGGAATCACTTTTTTAAAAAACCAAACACTGGCCTCTACCTAAGCTGAAGATATCAATGCTGGCCTCAACTCCAATTAAGTCAGAACCTCTGGAGGCTGGGCTTAGGCTTGGTATATTTCAAAAGGTCCCCAGGGGAGTCAATGTGCACCCAGGGTTGAGATCCCTTGCTAGCCTGAAATGCCATCACACAGTTGAATTGATGAGAGATGCCCCAGGTCAATAAAGGGAGACAGTGAAAGACAGTAGTTAAGGCTCCGGAGTAGAATAGCCTAGGTCCAAATCTAAGCCCTGCAACTTACCTGCTGGGTGACCTTGGGCAAGTGAACTAACCTCTCTGAGCCTCTGCCTACACATCTGCGAATAATAAATGTAGTTACATTTATTATTAAGTGGAGAATTAAGTGAGATAAGGCTTATGAAACATCTGATGGAGAATTAAGTGAGATAAGGCTTATGAAAACATCTGATGAAATGCACGGTGCATAGTCAGATATTAAACTTTTTTCATTATCGTTAGTATATATGTCCCAAATTTTCAATTTTTCATAAATGCATTGGAAAGTCCAATGTGCATTTCTGAAGTCTTTAAATCTATCAGCTTAAAAAATTATTTTAAGTCTGATCACAGCCTTAACCTAGCACATTGATGAATTCAAGCACATTTAAGCAGGACCACAAAGAAGACAGAGGCTAAGTCAACCCGGGAGCAAATGAGCATTGTAATGGAAACCGAAATCATGAGTGATGGGCCAGCAGCCTTGCCTGATGAAGAAACCAGGAGCTCACAATGTTAGAACAACCCTTTTTGTAAAAAAAAAATTACAGGGCATTTAAATGAAACATAGCAGAGATTTTCCACATTACTTGGGTTAACAGTACCATCCTTCTCCCACCATTCGTGTGGACCCAGCCCTAGGATAAAAATTGTTTCCTGAATCACTCTCTCTCTACCTCACCCTAGGTCTGATCACTTGACTCCAAAGTTCCCAAATACGTGTCCCACCTAATATTTTTAGAACAAGTCATTTGAAAGTTTCCTAAACTTCTCATAACCTAGCGATTTGCCAAGAATAAAACCACTTAGATCATTTATACTTATCAGAGAAGCAGTTTATTTAAGTGTAGAGAACCCACTGCATAACTTTGTTTTCATATTTCTATACTATGTTTAAAACGCGTGCCTCAGGATGACGTAGAACACAAATTTGGAAATCTTGGGCATATAGACCTGGAGTCACAAAACAGAAGAGCTTTAGCAGCCATAGGTTTTAGAGACCAAGGAGCAAAAGGGCTGCCAGGACAGAAAATTGATACGCAGCAGTAAGAGCTCAAAGAGATACTTCAACAATTTCAAATCCTCAGGGAAGTCAGGTAAAATAAGAGTGGAGAAGTTTCCTTTCAACAAAGCAATGTTGTGGTCTTTGGTGATTTTAATTTCAGTTATTGTAGTTGCAAGTCCTAAAATATACATTTGGCTCTTCTTTTAGAGTTAAAAAAAAAAATGCATGCCTTGTATGTTCCTAAATGCTTAGAAAATAAAGCGTGGAAAAGCACCCTCCAATCCTTTGATAGTGGTCATTTCTAGATTAACATTAAGAGTGACTTTAAGTTTTCAAATTAGTCTCTTTAGTGGCATTTGAAATTTGTATATAAGCATTTCTTATTTTTGTACTACTTAAATGAAATTCTAGATGAAATAAAACATATGTTTTACAGAAAGACCCTGGCCCTTCTGGAAACAAGAAGTAGGCTTCAAAAAATGCCAACCCCTTCAACTTAAGTCAAGAAAGGGCTGTCACTGAGTATGAATTTTAAATATTTAGTGGGTTGGAAAAAGCCTTCTGCACTGGAAAGAGAAGATGAAAAAGACTCCTGGTTAGAAAAGGACAACCTTTCTGGCTCCTCCTGGGTGGTTTTGAGCGTCGCAGCTCGGCTTTCAAAGGCTAACCAATGAGGTGACAGCGAATACTCCATTGCACATGTTTGTGAAGTGTAGACCTCCAAGGCTGGCTGAGAAACGTCCTCCTCAGCAAAGACTTAGGTCTCCATTTTACACATTGAATCAGTGCTTTTCATGATTCCAAAGGACTACTTTTTTTCCCCCTCTTCCCTCATTCAACTCGGAAACATTCCTTTCTGTGGATTTTCGTGAACCCCTGCCCAACACCAGGTGCAAATTGAAAAAATCCCACTGGCCAATTTCAGCATAGGGAGGCCTACTGTTCTTTCAATAGAGCCTCTCTTTCAGGCCAGGAGTTCAGATCTTAGCCCCTGGGCACACAAGTCAGGGGTTTTACTTTCATCCACAAGCATCACTCATGAAAAAACTCCTTCTCTGTGGTGGCTGCCTCTCAGACCCCCCAGCCTAGAGGCTCAGATATATCTGCCTGTGTGAACCTGGGCATTTGTCAGGGAAGAAAGCCAGAGGAATTCCTTGCTGATCTTAACCTTTAAATGTACGACAGTCCCCGGCTCAGACATGTAATTTTCCACCCGCTGTGGTTTATGTGTGGTTGACATTATCATTTGGCAAATACTTTACAGCAAGTTACCCTCCTTGGCTTGCAATTTAGAGACTATTGGGTGGTCTTCTCCACGTGGGACACTCCACCGGTGGATCACATGTTAGCTCTGCCACCAGTGTCCCAGGAAGGACCCGGGTGCCTTCAGAAACTGGTGGGTTCAAACTAGAATTCAATTCTGGCTTCAACTCAGCACTCCACTGTGCTTGCAACTTGCAGAAACCATCCAATTAAATTCTATTTTACAGGCATGTATTGAGCATCTACTTTGGATTAATTATCTATGGCAACCCGAATTACAAACACCTGCTATTTAATGGAATTGCTACCACCGTATTGGGCGGTGGGATTGGAAGATCAGGACTGGTTCTCTACATTGCCTCCAGCCTCTATATAAATGTTTCCTCCACTGAGATCAGCTCGGTGCTTTGTGACCGCCTGGAGGGGTGGGATAGGGAGGGTGGGAGGGAGGGAGACACAAGAGGGAAGAGATATGGGAACATATGTATATGTATAACTGATTCACTTTGTTATAAAGCAGAAACTAACACACCATTGTAAAGCAATTATACTCCAATAAAGGTGTAAAAAAAAAAAAGTTTCCTCCACTGCTAGTGGGGATAGGGTACACCCAACTATCAAAGTTCTACTGTTAGAATTTTCCTAACCTTAACTGACTAGATCTGTCACTGTGGACTCAGTAAGTAGACATGGCGTCCGAACTCCCCATCTGAGGTGCAAAATCGGGGGGGCTTGGAATAATGTTTTCTGTTGTTGTTAGCAGGCTGGGGCTACCTGTCTTACAGCTCAAAGGAGCAGTTCAGATGGCATGTTGGAAAAAAAGATACCAAATTATCAGATTATAGATGTTACATAAAGTTCCTGAACTTACTCTGCAAACTAGGTGTATCAGTTAGAGTCCTACAGGACACAGATAGCCCACTCAGATTGGGTAATTAGTAAAACAAAGACTGTTCAAAGGCCTGGGCAGGGTCTCAAGGAACAGACAAGGGCAGAGCAGTACTCCATGTCCAGTAGCAAGTAAGAGCTGCTGCTACCACAAGAGAGCCAAATAAGCAGGAAGGGGGAGAGAGGATCCCAGAGGCAGGAGAGGGTAGCTATAGGGATAGGGTTGCCTGAAAGAAACTGTAGCTTTTGGTAGAAAGGTCCGGACAAACCATAGCAAACAGGCAGGGGGGAGCCGGGGAATAAATACTTCAACTCCCTCGCATCCTCCTTTCTGAACTCCTGCCAGTGACTCCCATTAGCCAAATCCCACTGGGAGTTGGAGGACAAGGAAACCCAGAGTGCCTATGGGCCAGGCTCCTGGGGCACAGAGAAGAACAGAGAAGGGAGGAGAGTGAGCCTAAAGGGCACACAGCCATCTCTAGAATACCAAATTTTTCTAAGTGCGATGAGAACCCAACAAAGAACACAATAAATGTGTTCTTTCTCGGACGCTAAAAGCAAATGTATAATTGGGGACTTGATGCTTGAGCTGGTTCTAGTACATGTAGAATTGTCATCTAGATGGGAGGAGAATGCTATGGGGGAAGAAGCTTCAGAAATAGCTGTGTGGCCAGAGCCTGCGGTGTAAACAGCTGTGGCAAGGTAGGAGGCTGGAGAGGGAGGGGGCCAGGCTCTGGAATCCTATGTTAGGTTGAGGCATTGGGATTTTTTTGTGGATTTTAAGCAGCGAAGTGTTATCATCAGACCTCCATTTGAGAAAGGCTGTCAGCTATATAGAAATGGGATGAATGATGCTGTGGGGCTGCTAACCTATTTCTGCAAACAGGTAGGGCAAGGAGATTACATAATCACAATACGTGAAAGAATTCCTTCTGACACTGATAGTCCCAGAGATCCGGTCTTGGTAACAGCTGAGAAGGAGTCAGTACAATTATCCTCCTTCCTAACCCAAACAATTATTATGCTTAATTATCTTTTCCAAAAGATAGTCTTCCTTCAGGTTCTAATATTCTTTCACAGGATCTACAGACATTCTCTGCATCTGAAACAACGTCGAACATATCACACAAAAGAGCCAGGTCCTTTCTTGTCACAAGCTTGTGAAGAAACTTCCTTGGCACTAGAACGCCCCTCTGGCTGACTTTGTTGCTAAATTCTTATACCATTTTAAATGGCTGCCACATTATTTCACATTAAACTATGTACACAGGGTAATTTTCTCTGAGTGTGCTGCTAATTTTGATTCATTACGTTGCAACCTCTTTGAATGCACCACCCTGAATCCCGCTGTGTGTCCCTCACAGCCACCCCGGTGCTAAATGCGTATTTGTTTTTTCAAGAGCATATGGTCATTCTTTACCTTCGAAGCAATTTGTGCTTTGAAGGGAGGGGTTTCTTACACTCACTGGAGTGTCTCTCTTTAAAACAATCCATGCCTTTAAACACCATTGTGCAAACTTTCTGAGCCCAGGACAAGTATTTATTTAATCAGAAAAAAAGTATTTTGAGCATCTATAGTACTCAAGGGCTGGCCCAGATAATCAATCAAAGATAATAATTTGGAACATTAAAAATAAGGAAATTCAGGCTAATATGTTAGGGGCTAAAAATGGTCTACTGTGTAACCCTTTCCAAATAATATTTTAAAATTTGCAGAGACCTTCAAAGCCTATTCAAAGATGGACTATTACACAGGAGTTTTGAACGCTATAGGGGGGCTAGAGAGGAAGGTATTTTGGGTTGGGGAAGACTTTTGGCATTTGTCAGATTATACCAATCACAACACATATAGGGCTGCCGGAAGTTTGGGTTGGCTGAACTGTCACCTTCTCTGTGGAGGCTTTCCAGATGAGTCTCTGCACAGTCTCAGAGAGCCACTCCAAACTCAGGAGTATTTCTACAGATAATCCTTCTTAAAAATGTGGTTTCCAGTCACACTCCTCAGAATAACCCAGGGAATCTTGTTAAGCCTGCATCCCATCAGTAGCATCCCTGGTTCAAATCTTGATGTTCCACGTACATCTATCATTTCCATCAGACTGTGAACTTCTTCAAAATGGGAGCCACATATGAAGATCAATATCCCCCCAAGTTGGCACAATACCAGGAAAATAGCAGATTTTTTCTGCACAACTTAAAAGGTCCTTATCACCATATTCAGATGCCCATACCTTGAAACCAACCATCGTGTTCTAGGTATCTACTGCCACATAACAAAGTACCACAGAAACAGGCACAGTGATACCTCCAAAGTACAGAGTACAGAGTACAGAGTACAAAGTACAGAAACAGGCACAGTGATACCTCCAAAGTATTCTACTGGTCAAGCAGTCACAGAGCATGTCCAGATTCAAGCTGAAAGGACATAGACATCACCTCTCATTGAAGAATGTCAAAGAATTTGTAGCCATTTTAATCTACCACATAGCATATGCCGAAGCCTGTTAAAAGAAGAATAGCTATCATTCTTTCATCTGGCTTTATGGGCCTTTCAAAGAGCCAAATAAGGAAACTGGACATTTCATTGGTGGTGAATGGAATAATTAGTACTCCTTATCAGAGACTGGAGCTACGAGAGGGTTAGAAAGTCCCGGGTATTTAGCCCAGGAATATTCCGCTGTGAGGATTCCCTTAGCTTGCACCTTCGGATGCAATTCTGAATGTAGGGGTTCGTTTCTCTGGATGACTCTTGATTGGAAAATCTCCTCTCCTTATTTTGCATATTGGCAGCTCTAATCCATCCATGTGTCTAAATAACACACATCTTATAATCCGTTTCCCACAACAGAGAAATAGGACCTCGCCACCCAACTCTATGTCTGGATGAAATGTATGACCAAACAAATACACCTGGATCAACCAAGTTGGTCAGCCATCAGATAGTCAAGAGTGAAGAACTGTACTTGGTCAACACAGAAACTAAAATAAGTTGTCCTTGTGAAGCTGGGTGAAAATGGCATTTCAGCTAAAAGCGCTTTTGTTGAGCTTGAAAATTCTTGACTAAGGGGTGGGAGTCATAAAGTGCTTTATGAGTCATGGGAAGGTCAAAGATCACCTTTCAACTTCTGAAACTAGCCCAGGCTACTTACGGTAGCTCTCTTTCTTTCCCTCTTCCCCCACCCTCTCTACCAGCTTCATCATCTCTGTCCACTTCACAGTATATCTGTAATGAACTTGGATCCAGTTCAAGGAATACACAGGAAGCCTTCAGCTCCCTAAGCAGACTGCTCCGTAGGAGGGAGAGAGAAAAGAAAACACCCCTGGGTGGCTCTGTATTTCCAAAAGATTAAAAATAATTAAACAATAAGATATTCAACTTGGATTATTTCAGGACAGTGATTAATGGGGCTTCTCTCTCTAATGATGCCCTCCCCTCAGCTAATCCCTCCCAGTCTCATTTCAAAGAAGATGTTGGTTAACACTTCATTTGTTTTTTTTAATTAATTAATTTATTTATTTATCTTTGGCTGCATTGGGTCTTCACTGCTGTGCACGGGCTTTCTCTAGTTGTGGAGAGCAGAGGCTACTCTTTGTTGTGGAGCACAGGCTCTAGGCACGTGGGCTTCCGTAGTTGTAGCATGTGGACTCAGTAGTTGTGGCTCATGGGCTCTGGAGCACAGGTTCAGTAGTTGTGGCTCACAGGCTTAGTTGCTCCACGGCATGTGGGATCTTCCCGGACCAGGGCTTGAAACTGTGTCCCCTGCATTGGCAGGCAGATTCTTAACCATTGCACCACCAGGGAAGTCCAACACTTTGTTTCATTCCATGTACTCCTAAGAAAATAGGGGTATATTATGACCCTGATACTCATACCAACCAGCTGCCTCCCTCTCTCCCCTCTTGGAATAATTGTGGGTGAAAAGAAAGGAGACATTCTCAAAGGCATCAGTGCTTAACTAATTACCTATCTACCCAAGGCAATAAAGCATGGGGCACCCAAAATGCTGCTGTTGGAACTAGAATTCAGAGTGTCTCCTAGCCAATGGGCCCAGTACTGTGTCTACCACAAACTAACCATTCAGTAAATGTCTGTTGCAGTAACACACTATAGAAACAATTCCTTTTCTTTTTTGACCTGGGAAAGTTTATCCTTTTCACAGGGACACAGTCTGAGAAGAGGTGATGTTGATGCTGCTGCTCACGTAGGATTTCTCAGATATCATAATGGGCTCATATATTCATTCAACAAGCATTTACTCAGCACCTACTATGTGCCAGACTCTGGATCCCATCTTGTACTGTATCAAAACAAGGCTTGCTCTAGCAGAGGTGGCAGCAAAAATTAAATAAATAATTACCCCAGTTGACAGTAGGTAGCAGTTTTGTTGCACTTAGTGCATAGAACATTAAAGCACTCAGGGAATATTAACTGAATGACTAATAACATAGAAAAACAACAACCACAGATTATTTTAAGTGTAACATCTCCAAGCTCATGTCCTTGAATCTTAATGCAGCAATGTCTTGGCAGCCCAGTCTAGGGACATTTAATTTAAACTGTAAGAATATAACAAAAGCATAGATTTTAGCTCTTGTGTCTCTCCTTACCTTCACTATGGTCAGGCAGAGAGCCTGTTACCCTGGGAAAGTCAGAATGTTCTGTTGCAAGATGACAATTTACCAAAACCATATGGAGATGGCTGAGATCATCTATAAATGTGGCAAGTTCATTTTCATAAATTCATGATAAATTTAATTTGAAATAAAACCTTGACCTTTGACTTAATGATGAGATTAACTGCAAACTGAGCAACTTTTACTGCACATTTTCAACAGCTTCCCAAAAGGACTTTATCAGCTTCCAGTTTGGACTTCCTAGCATAAGGACACTTAGGTTTTTTTCTATAGCTCCACCAGTGGACCCGCAGAAAATAAAGGTTCATTCTTTAATCAACACCATTTGTTACATCTTTCTTTATTCACCCAAGTCAGAAGCTTTTCATTTGGATAACAGTGACTCCCCTTTCTAACTTGTAGGAATGGAGAAAACCCTTAAAATGATGGGCCCAAGAAGACTGAATGGCCACACTGTATGTAAGTTAAAAAAAACAAAAACAAAAAAAAACAACTTCTGTCCCACTCAGCTGCTGTCAAAAAGCAACTAAATGAAGCCTCTATGTAAGCTGGAGCTGGACTCTTGAGCATCCTGTTCTGAAATGTAACTCCATGACTCTCTGATGGAAGTCCTGTCCCTGCATAAGCAAGAAGCTGACCCCACCATCCAGAGAATGCTCTGAGGAGCCACAGAAAGATTTACCCCATCAGCTATGGCAAAGACTCTCATGGTACCATCCTCTTAACAACCACAGAAGTATAGGGCTGAGTGTCTTTTTTTTTTTTTTTTTTTTTTTTT
>NW_020837948.1:62620602-62795965 GCF_003676395.1 Aethalodelphis obliquidens | reverse complement strand
TCTCACTGTTGTGGCCTCTCCCGTTGCAGAGCACAGGCTCCGGACGCACAGGCTCAGCGGCCATGGCTCACGGGCCCAGCCGCTCCGCAGCATGTGGGATCTTCCCAGACCGGGGCACGAACCTACGTCCCTGCATCGGCAGGCGGACTCTCAACCACTGCGCCACCAGGGAAGCCCAGGGCTGAGTGTCTTTTGAGAGTATTATCACTAATTTCTTTCACTAATAATACAAATCAGATATTTTTAAAGGGATGAAGCTTCTATAAAAAATAATCTTGGTATGTATACCTAAATGCCTACTTTCTTGGTGGCCACCGGTGCTCATCCAATTTGGGGAATTCACTAAGTAGATCAATAAAGAAAAACTGGCAGCTTCTGTAACAAACAACCCCAAATTGCAGTGGCTCAGCACAATCATTTCCCACTCGTGCCCCAGTCATTGACAGTTGGATGGTTCTCCTAGGTATCTTGCCTCCATATGATGACTCAGGGATCTAGGCTCCTTATAGCCTGTGCCACCATCATCTACAGGATGTGGATTCTTTATCTACATAGAAAAAGAAGAAAGAGCAAAGAAAATGGTCTAGAGAAGTTTCTGTCCAGGAAGGAGCATATGTCACTTTTTGTCCCATTCCAGGGCCAGTATGCAGCATGTATCTCCAACTTAACTTCAAGGGAGAGTAGGAAATTTAGACTTCCAGTCTGCCTGGCAAGAGGAAAGAGATCAGTGAGTATCTACCTAGTCTCCACTACAAGGTTTATGCTTTACAAAAATAAAATATGGAATGGGAGAAAGAGAAAGATCCTAACATTTTAAAGTGCTGAAGAAAAGATCATCCTAGGCAATGCTCCCTGTGCTATACCAGCAAAATGAGGGAGAGTGGCTTAGTGGTTAGGAGAATGTGCCCAGGAGTCACACTGCTTCGGTTTACATCCTGACTCAAACACTCATTCGATATGTGACTTTGGGTAACGTGCTCAATTTTTGTGCACCAAATTTATCTGCAAAATGTTGATAATAACAGTATTTACCTCATAAAAGGGTTATTGTAAGGATTAAATAAAATTAAATATTTGAAGCACCTGTCTACTTTGGAGCCTAAAAGAAAGGGTAATGAGGGAGTTTTGGAAGGACCCAACCTCTGAAATGCTATAAAATGAGAGGTGCTAGTAAATACATACAGCAGGAGGAAGGGGGTATTGAGAAAGCATCCTCAAATTGGACCAGGAATGCCCTGCATTTCCAATGACATAGGCCAGCCAGATGTCAGATCAACTCAACTTGTTAAAGATGAAATTGCTTTCTGCAGAAGTAGAAGTGCACCCTTAAATGGATACAGAAAGCTCTCATGGATCTCAAGGACAGAGAGAAAAATGAAACTCAGAACTGCTGTAACTAGGGACTAGAGCCCATTAGAGAACCAGAGTCCCTTCCCTCCTTTTATCTTTGCTTCTCTTTTCACATTTGCTTCATTCTCTTTCCTCACTGCAACTGACTTTCCTTGCTTTGTCATGGTGGAAAATGGCTGCTACCAATATTTACATCTCTTCTATAAAGGGGAATAACAAAACTGCACCCAATTCCAAATTCCTAGGAGAGGATCTGATTGGTCTGACTTGGTCAGGTACCACTCCTGGTCCATTCAACTTTGGCTAGGCAGGTGAGTTCATGCTACAAGAACATGGCTTCTACAGTAATCCTGTATATCAGGCCTGGGAAGTGATGCTTCCCAAAAAAGAGAGAGGGCAGGGTAAACTCTGTTCTTCAGGTTTCTGATCACATAATGCCTTCTAACTTTTTTTGTACTGACATTTCCATTATTGATTACCTTAGTTTTTCATGTGCTTATATCTTTTCTCCTCAATTAGGTTATACTATGGTATGAATGTGTACCCCTAAATTTGATGTGTTGAAGCCCAGCCCCAAGGTGATGGTAGTATGAGGTGGCATCTTTGGGAGGTGATTAGGTCAAGGCTGGAGCCCTCACAAGTGGAATTAGTGCCCTTATAAAAGTGACTCTAGAGAGCTCCCTTGACCCTTCCCCCATGTGAGGATACAATGAGAAGTTAGCAGTCTGAAACCCAGAAAAGGGCCTTTACCTGACCATGCTGGCACCCTGACTTAGGATTTCCAGCCTCCATAACTGTGAGACATAAATTTCTGTTGTTAACAAGGCACCCAGTCTACGGTATTTTTGTTATAGCAGCTCAAACAGACTAAGATAGGTTATTAGTAATGAGGGTAAGGATGCTGTGTACAATTTTTTTCTATTCCATAGGACTAGCACGTTGACCTATAATAGGTGTAAAAAAATTCATTGAATGAATGAAGAAATGATTAACTTGGCGGGAGGGGAGGAGTGAGTCTTGCCAACTTAGTGGCTTTAAAGGGTCACTGTAACACCCTTGGATAACTAACTTACTTAAAGAAAGTGGCTGAATCATAAAGAGACAGGGCAGAGAAGAAACTAATGCTTTCCAGCTTTTTTTTTTTTTTTACCATCCTTGCAAATGACTGATTCGGGGCTTAAAAAATTAACCTGCCACTGACAACTAATTACTTTTGCTTATCAATCCTTGGATTCTGCAGCTGCATTGAACATTTTGACCCTTACCTCTTCTTGTCATCACTCATTCCTAAAACTGAACTTCAATGTAAACAGAAAGAAAGAGTATTTTTCACCTTAATATCACCATTATGGACACACATGGTGATTAAACTTAATGCTTATTTAGTGCATTTGTTACTATAGCACTCAATTCTTAACTCTTTAAGCCTCCTTGTTGCTAATTCATTCATTCATTCACTATCCATTAAGTATCTCCCATGCACATTGCCCCGGGTTTACAACAGTGATTAAGACCCAATGCCTCTCTCAAGGAGCTTACAGTCAGGAGAAGCAATTAACAGCCAGTTACTGAGGAAGCTAATATTCCCCTTTTTCATATTTGTGGTTCTGCAGACAACAGTCAGCAAATGAAGAAACTTTATAAAAAATAACTTCTGTTCCACAGCATCTAAGTAAAGAGAAAGTCTACAAGTATGTCGGGGTAAAAACATGCACCTTATTTAATGGATGAAATTTTATACATTCTCTAGTAGCCCCAGTCTATATTTCTTTCCATCTGTTTTCAAGTTGAAGTTTGACCACTGTGAACCTAAAGGGCCACTCCTTTTTTTCTTTCTTTCTAGTATTTTCCATCTATTCTCATTGGCGTGGAGTTTAATTCCCAAAGGGCATAGTAATGAGAGAGGGCTCCCTGAGGGCCTGAGGAGTGGTGAGTGTGGAATCAAGAGATAACTGCAGTCTTGAGAGGTTGGCAAAGAAGGAATCTGCATCTAATTCCACTCCCCTCTGTCATTACAGTGAGCCATCTGAACACCTACAGTGGCCACAAGGTGAGAAATTTAAGAGACCCGCTTATGGAGGGGAATAGTAGTTGTTCCTTTTTCTTGGCTATTTCCTAGCACTTACTTAGCATCGTTCAGTGAGAAGGAAAGCCAATTGCCAATCCCCTCCACTGTCTAAATAATGGACAAGGCATCTCTTTGGAAACTCAATGGTACAGCTAGATTCATGGGAAAGACAGAGGTCGGTGTCAACCTCTTTCCCGCAAATCTATCTAAACATTCCATTCCCCCATTACTTCCTCCAAATGTAACCGTGGAAGACACAACCAACCAAACAAAAAACAACAGAACAACCTAAATACAAAAGGAACAAAGATTCCTGGTGTTAGTTAGACTAAGGATTCTAATGTGAGACAAACGCAAGCTCCTCGTTGGAGCTCCAGATCCCCTTGTACGTGTAAACACGAGGTTTGGTTTTGCGGTAACTTGTGGATCTCAGAAGGCTGCAGAGTTAGCAGTCTTTGTGTGAGAATGTGGTTCCATTACTTATTCAGAGTAAATAGTCGCATCAAAGCCCACAGGAGCTGTCAAAGCCAACATTAGACAGGGCCTGCAGGCAGAACTGTTCTTTCTTATGTCTTATTCAAGACATAAGAGAGCATCACCACATACTTAAAACACGAGGGGCCTGGTCTGACTTCATTTTGGGTGGTGCAAAACTTGGTCTGTGTTTTTCCAACTTGGGAAAACTGAAGTAGCGGCAATGCGGTCAACCTTGGGAGACTCACGACCTACTCCCCTCCCACGTTTATAGATTGTTCCATTCTTTCTTAGTTTCCTCTTCCAAAGAAATGTGGATTCATTGTTCTACCATTACACTATTCAGCTTCTGCCAGTGAAGTGGTAACAAATTTCAACTCTTTCAGAGATGGGTTTTTTCTTTCTCATTTCTAGGGCCATATATCACAATGCTTAGGTTAGTCACCATCAAATTACAGCTGGGACTTGTCTGACCTAGACCTGGGTGCCAAATACATGGAGAAGAGAACTTGACAGTAGTCAAGGGCCTTGGTGAGATCTTTGTGCACTTTTAAACCTTAGTAATTTAGGCTGTAGGCCCTGTTAGAAATAATCCGCGAGTGGCTTTTAGAAGGCCATTTATTAAGTTTAAAACAACTACATTCGATAAGCACACGTAATGCATTTTTCCCTCCAGAATCCATGACAGATAAAAAAGGCTTCCATAGATAAGATAAATTGTGTCCTGTGGTGAGCAGGAGTAAAGTCCATATCAGTTGTGAGAAAAAACTCGGTTTGCGTTTAAATGCCATTTATAACTTGTTTCTTTCACAGTTGCCGCCAAAGTTGTCAAACTTCGAGAGTTAAATGTTTAAAAGCTGCTCAAGGATTTTATGATGTCTGAATTCTTAAAGCAAAAGCACGTTCACCTTTTATGGAATTATGTTTAAATAATTACGTTAAAAAAAAGTATGTGCAAAGGGTGTGTTTACTAAAACCTAGGTGAGGAAGAGTCAAGGTCAATTAATGGTTGGGGACCTTGAACCAGAGATGCTGGGTGATGCGCTCTGCTTTTCTCTGAGACTCATTCCTGGCGCTGTCGTGCCTTCCCCGCTGCCCCATCTCTACAAGGGTGCTTTGGAATCAGTCACACAATTCAGGAAGCAGCTTTGTGGCCAGAAAGCACCTACACCTATTCCATATTCCATCGGGGCGTGAGCTGGCAGCATTAGAGGCAAGCTTTGGAAAATGGGGAGTAAGTTTAGCCTTCCCTTTTCCAAGCCAAAGGACTGCATGCGGCACCTTCGGCACAGAATAAGGGTCTCCCCGTGGGAATGATGCACCCTGACTCTAAGAGGCATTTGCTGTTGGCATTGCCTAGATCTCCTGTCCAAGATGGGGATGTGGCCACACCCCAGCTCACTCTCTAAACCCCTGAGCTCTCATTTCAGTAACCCCTCCCCCAATCAGAGTGACTCTGATGTTAAACAAACCTGAATTCTAATACCATTTACCAGCTGTGTAACCTTAGGCAGGTCACTTCTCCTTTCTGAGCTTCCACTCACTTACCTGTAAAATGAGGATCATAATAGCACCTAATTCATGGAGCTGTGGTGAGGATTGATGAGATAATACATGCAAAACACTTCCTACAGTGGCTGGCATACAATGAGGGCCCCCAAATCACTTGCAGTTATTATAATAATCAACATGCATCCGGCAAAGCGTCCAGCTGCTTTGAGGTTAAAATCATTAAAGTCATAAATTCTCTCATTTTGACACAAAACACCTATTTAAAGTGACATTGTGAATAGCAGAGTATCAGGCCTAAAATTCACTTCTTTTAGCTGTTCCTGAACTGAGAATCAAATATGAATGTCTATGTAGGGTTGGAATATTGCCGCTTCCAGGCTCAAAGCAAAAGTTCCCAGTAATCAAGGCAGCTTAAAAATCCAGTAGTTCTCTCCTATGAGAGGTCTTAGCAGTGCTTTCTCTGAAATGGCTCTTGAATCTTGTTCCTCTCTCTGCATTGCTTTTGTAGAGTTAAGATGACCTCATCCTGATGTCCCTGACTCCATAGCTCTACCTCCAGGCAGCTGAGGTAAAATACTAGAGTAGAGTTGACCCTTGAACAATGCAGGGCTTGGGGCCAACCCCCCAACATGGTCAAAAATCCCACAGGCCCATAACCCACCATATAGGCGATTCCCCCCACCCCTGTATTGGCAGTTCTGCATCCCTGGATTCAACCAACCACAGATCGTGTAGTGCTGGAGTATTTCCTATGGAAAAAATCCCCATATAAGTGGACCCATGCAGTTCAAACCCATGTTGTTCAAGGGTCGACTGTAATTTGAAAATTCACATTCTAAAAATTTCTGTTGCTGGGAATTTTGTCAACACAGTCACTGTATTTGATATTTCATGTAACTATAAAGGAGGAAATTAGATTTGGGGATTTATCCAAAGGTGGGAGGGTGGGTGAAAGAGGTCTATATGCTCTGCCTTAGCAAGGCTAAGGGCTCTGCATAAGCTACCCCAGTGGGCCTTTGCAGGCTCACCTGTTCCAACTTCCTCTGCGACGTCTATCATCAGCCTCGCTGAATTACACACTACACGGCCTACCCTCCTAAACACCTGCTCTTTCATCCTTTCTGTCTTTGCAAACTTGGCTGCCACTCTCTCTGGAATGACCTGTCTTTAGCCCCCTTCCACTTACAAAGCCTCTATTCAAATATCACCTCACAAGAGGGATACACTTGTAGTCAGAAGAATC
This sequence comes from Aethalodelphis obliquidens, assembly GCF_003676395.1. NCBI lineage: Eukaryota > Metazoa > Chordata > Mammalia > Artiodactyla > Delphinidae > Aethalodelphis > Aethalodelphis obliquidens. The sequence goes on along the minus strand of NW_020837948.1, from coordinate 62,789,318 downwards.
TGGGTTTGAATCCAGGCTCTGCTGTGTACTGGTTCCATGACTCTGAGTAATAAATAACCTTCAGTTTTCTCATCTGTAGGTAGCCCAAAGAGCTCCACCAGGCTGGAAATAAAAATCTAAGGACTTAGCAGAAATCCCTGACTCTCACCAGTTTGGCCACACTGATCCCCCAGTCAGTTTAAAGGCCATTCAGGTACGGTGTGTGTGTGCCTTGTGTGCGTGTGTGTGTGCGTGCATGCATGTGTGTTTTAACAGATCCCCTCTTTGTAAGTATTTTTGGGAACTGTTAAGTGAGACTGTTGAAACCTGACTCTAAGTCCAGACCTAGCTGGTCCACAAAGTACACTTGGAGGCTGGAATTTTGCCCTTATTGTTACTGCCACAGTCATCTCAGTCACCTAAAGGCAACTAACTTCATTGCCAGGTGGAGCAGATTGGCTGCCAGTCAGGAGAAAAATCCACCACCAGCCATGCCATCGTCTTGATCCTCCCTGCTCAAGCCTTTGAGCACCACCACTACTGTTTCCTTTCTTTCTTTTTTTAAAAAATTAATTAATTTATTTATTTTTGGCTGCGTTGGGTCTTGTTGCTGCACACGCGGGCTTTCTCTAGTTGTGGTGAGCGGGGCTACTCTTCATTGTGGTGCGTGGGCTTCTCATTGCGGTGGCTTCTCTTGTTGCGGAGCACAGGCTCTAGGCGCACGGGCTTCAGTAGTTGTGGCACACGGGCTCAGTAGTTGTGGCTCACGGGCTTAGTTGCTCTGTGGCATGTGGGATCTTCCAGGACCAGGGCTCGAACCTGTGTCCCCTGCATTGGCAGGTGGATTCTTAACCACTGTGTCACCAGGGAAATCCCACTACTGTTTCTTAACAATTCCTTTGGAACAACAGAACAATAGAGATAGCTCTCATCTTACACGTTTCGGTCAGTCAAGGATTCCCCAAAATGATGCAACAGTGCTGATTGGGCCCCAAAGATTTACAGCTCTTCTTCCACTCCAGATAGGGATGGATTGTAAATACAGGGTGCACCTGTATCGAGAAATTGCCAAACCTTAAACCTTGAACAAGTCTTTAATTGGGACAACTCAATAGGCTACCTAACCCTTTTGGAATTTACTCCCAAGGGTTCTCCCACTGTTCCCACCTGAGAGTTCATTGGTCCCACCAGACAGTTTAAGACCTCCTTAAACCTCAATACCTCCTATTCAAATCAGCTTACACCAATGGGATTGTGTGCACTATACGGATAGCATTTTATCCCTTCTCAAAGAAGCTTCAGTTACCATTCGGGGGAATCCACGTGATGTGTAAAATTAGGATAAGGCTATCTACCTAAAAGGATCTTGGAGAATGATAAATTATATTAAGTGAGACAACATAGTTACAGTGTTTGGTGTAGTCCCAGGTACATAGTGCATTCGTAGGCAGATGTAAGCAACCAGTGCCCCAAACTCCACACTGAAAGAGCTCCCTTCCCTGTGCTCCCACAATGATTAGAATGCTTTTCTGTTTAGCCCTGACCACATTGTGTGGAAGCTATATTTCTCCCTGCTGCACTGGAACCATCTCTTCCCATCTTTGTATCCGTATCACTGTCCCCCACCCTTGGCTTCGTACAGTGCCTCGCATGTCACAGCCCCTTAGTAACTCTTGAATGAAGGTGTTAAGAAAAAAATGGACCCGAAACGAGGAGATATTAATTTTCTTTGGAAAATAACAATTTCAGCGCATCTTTTGAAGCCTGTGTGCTCTTTCCCAGCTGCCTTATTAGCAACTCTAGGTGAAGGTGTTTAGTTATTTTGTGAGTCTCTATTACCAAGCTCCAGTGTCCTACACACGGCAGACACTCAGTGGATATTCGTTGACGATAATAATTGAGTTACTGTTACCATAATTGTTCAACTCATGACAAAATTATTATTAACCCAAATCCTTGAACAGCTATCCCTCAAATAAACAAAATGTCTGCAGCGCCTTATTCCTGACCCCCATAAATGGCTCTTCAGAGGGCCTGGACCTATGGAATGTCCTGTAGTGAAGCTACTCTCTCACCCTCTGTTCTCCCCAAGGTACTGTATTGGTCCAGAGTCTGAAAGAGGCTTCAGTTCCTAATTCAACTATCATCACAAGAGGGATTTCAAATTGGGAATCAGATAGCCATACGGAATCAGATGGCTGCATAAGAACTGGAGAGGCACCAAACTAGTCCTCCCCACACTGGGATCTGCAGTATCACATGGAAAGTATATTTTAAAAATATAGACTCCCAGGCTTCCCTGGTGGCGCAGTGGTTGAGAGTCCACCTGCCGAGGCAGGGGACACGGGTTCGTGCCCCGGTCCGGGAAGATCCCACATGCCGTGGAGCGGCTGGGCCCGTGAGCCATGGCCGCTGAGCCTGTGCGTCCGGAGTCTGTGTTCCGCAACAGGAGAGGCCGCAACAGTGAGAGGCCCGCGTACCGCAAAAAAAAAAAAAAAAAAAACCACACACACACACACATATATATATATATCTGTCTCCTTCCCCCTCCTGTCTCCTTCTCCCCGCACCCCCCACCCCCACCCCCCAGGTCTTTTATTCAGTAGTCAGGACATGGGCCTAGAAACACTCATTTTTCAAAAACTCCCAGGCAGGTTTGATACAACCATCTGGTTCCAGTGAGTGGACTCGCCCTTGGAAACAATGACTTGGGTCATCCATCAGGGCTCAGGTAAGACGTTCCTAAACTCATTGGTCCACTGTGTCACAAGGGATGTCGAACCAAGGCAAGGGCACCTGGGAGTGGTGTGCAGCATTCTGAGCTCAGGGGGCCTGTCAGGTGGAGGGATACATTAGGCAGAGACGTCTACGGTGCAATGGCACGAGGGTGAAGGTGAGGGCATAAACCTAACGTTGGACCAGGGAGGAATGCAGGATGTGACAGAAAATGAAAGAAAAGGGTAACTCCAGAAACAGGGTTTTTGAGGGGCAAGGACAGAGAGGCAGGCAGGAAGCCTGAGGAGACCATACAGCAGTTCAGGAAAGGCTGTGGACGTTCAGCCCCAGGGGACTTCCAATGCACAGGACAGGAGAGATTTCACAGGACAATAAGGGGTTCCATCCAGAACGCCTGCAGATGGGGGCAAGGCTGGGCTCCTTTCTTGTTTCAATGAGGAAAGTTGCGATGCCACCCAGGAGATACAGCAGAAGTTGAGGTGGCACAGGGCCACCGTCAGGCACCTTGGGTGTCTCACTCTGAGAGCGCCAGGAAAGGCCAAGTGAATTTGAAGAGCAAAAGCAGAGAATACGACTCAAAGAAATGATCTATTTAAGTAGAAAAATATTTGATGCTGGTATTTGCCACTGTTTCACTAGACATCCTTCAGTGGAGAAAAAGATACCCAAATCAGGTTGTTCCCAGGCCTCTGATTGCCCACACAGGGCTGGGAGTGACTCCCTGAAGGCACGAGGTGATCCAGATAGGTGTTCTCTGCATGGAAGGAGAATCAAGAGCAGAAGTTGGGCACAAGCAGTCCTCTGACACAATGGAGTCATCTTGGGGACGGGCAGAGATCAGCCCCAGGATGGCAGCATGTGACACACGTGAGTTGGGAATATTCTAAGAGAGAGGAAGAGTCTTATGTGTGAAAGTGAGATCCTACTCTGAACTCTGCGCTGGGTACTTTACACTCGCTGTTGGTACTTCTCAGGCCTGTCTGTCCCACTTTGGCCCTCACCAGGGCATGTGGGAACTACTGGGGCCCTGTGTGCCCCGCCCAGGGAATGGGGAATCGGAAGCACCATTATAGGTCCATTGGCCTAGACTCCACCATTGCTCTCAGTCCTAAAGCGCACTAGATGTGGCACTGAGCCAAAAATGGGCTTCCTCTGGAGACCGAGAGCCACCCATGGTCACGCTCAGAGAAACAGGCCACTAACCCTAATATTCTCTAGTTTGCTTATACCAAACTGGATGCTTCAATATCTCCCCCATCCCAACCCCCCTTCAAGGTTTGATCCCTCCCCTTTCTTTGCTTCTAACAGAACCCCAATCTTGTTCAGGTATCCATGTACTCAGAAAAAGCTGGCCTCACTCCCAGCCCCAGGAGTGGTCCTGATCAGAGTAAGGAAAGTCTCATTTTCCTTGTCATATTTGTTCAGGAGTGGTTATGTGACCTGATTCCAGCCAAAGAAACATGAGGGGAAATCTGAGCACTTCTGGAGAAACTTTTCAATCTTCCAAGAGAGCTGCAGGAAGAGATAGTTTTCCCTTTCCTCTGCAGATTGCCACGTCTGGATATATTGCCCAGAACTACTGTGGCCATCTTGCTGCCAAGCATGTGGAGGAAGCCAGCTTTATTTTTTAATTTAACATCTTTATTGGAGTATAATGGCTTTACAGTGGTGTGTTAGTTTCTCCTTTATAACAAAGTGAGTCAGCTATACATATATATATATCCCCATATCTCCTCCCTCTTGCATCTCCCTCCCACCCTCCCTATCCCACCCCTCTAGGTGGTCACTAAGCACCGAGCTGACCTCCCTGTGCTATGCGGTTGCTTCCCACTAGCTATCTGTTTTACATTTGGTAGTGTATATATGTCCATGCCACTCTCTCACTTCGTCCCAGCTTACCCTTTCCCCTCCCCGTGTCCTCAAGTCCATTCTCTACGTCTGAGTCTTTATTCCTGTTCTGCCCCTAGGTTCTTCAGAACCTTTTTTCTTTTTCTTTTTAGATTCCATATATATGTGTTAGCATATGGTATTGTTTTTCTCTTTCTGACTTACTTCACTTTGTATGACAGACTCTAGGTCCATCCACCTCACTGCAAATAACTCAATTTCGTTTCTTTTTATGGCTGAGTAATATTCCATTGTATATATGTGCCACATCTTCTTTATCCATTCATCTGTCGAGGGACACTTAGGTTGCTTCCACGTCCTGGCTATTGTAAATAGAGCTGCAATGAACATTGTGGTCCATGACTCTTTTTGACGAGACAGAGGAGCGACGGTGAGAACATGGGTCTTTTAAGAGATCAGGGCTGAGCAACTGAGTCAACTAACTCTGAAGTCCTGGACTTCAGATTTAGTCCACTCTGCCCTGGACTTCCAATTACGTGAAATAACACTCCATTGTTTAAAGCAATCTGAGTCAGGGTTTCTACTACTTGTAGCTGAAAGCATTCTAATTGTTTAAGTCTCAAGAGGAAAGGGAAGCATCTGAATAGATCCTTTTCATTCTTTCCCAAACCCGTAAAGAATGGAAGGGTGGTTTCCACTTGCTATTCCAGTCCTCCCCCTTCCTGAATTGGTGTTTCTTCCCCTATGTGGCCTCCAGTATTTACAGTGTGTCTAGGACTGCTGTTTAATTGATGTGAATCCAAAAGACAGAAGTTGTTTGATGCAATGGGATGTAGGAAAGGAAATAAGAGGGAAGTAAAGGTTATGGATGAAAGCTATGGACACTGTATAAATGCTTAAAATGTTTCACATGCAGAGGTGGTCATGGCACACATGCCTACAATGCAAATCCAAGTCACCTTTCAAACTCAGAGGCCTTGACGACCCCTTCTATAGAGCTGTGCTGTCCTATATAGTAGCCGAGAGCCATCAGCCATTCGTTCTAGCCACTAGCCACATAAGGCAATTTAAATTTTTAATTAAAATTAAATAAACTTTAAAATTCAGCTTTTTAGTCACACTAGCCACATTTTTATTCTCAATAGCCACATGTGGCTACCATATTGGACAGGACAGACACAGAATGTTTCTATCATTGCAGAAAGTTCTACCGGACAACACTGTTACAGAGGCATCTCCTTATTCAAAGTGAAATGATAAGCAGAGAACCTACTGCAGGCTTAGGAAGCAGGAAAGGTGGATGGCACAGTGGCAAGGACGCAGTTTTGTGATGAGCCCTGGATCTGCCGCTTACCTAACTTTCATGAACCTTAGTGTTCTCATAGTAGAAGTGAAGATAATCATATTTACTATCAGGATGTCATAGGGACTAGAGTTGATGTATATGGAACACCTAGGAAGGGTCTTATCACACTGCAGAGGATCAATGAGAGTAAATATTACCTCTGGTTTTCTTCCTTGGAAATGGGTTATACAAAATTTTGTTGTGTTTATACAACCCTCTACGCCCTTGATACTCAACGCGTCGTCCCCAGACCAGCAGCATTAGCGTCATCCGGGAGCATGTTAGAAATGCAAACTCTCAAGCCCCACCCTAGAGCTACTGAATCAGAACTTAAATTTTAACAAGATCCCCACTTGATTGATATGCACATTAAACATTAGAAAGCACTGATCTATACAAGCAAAAATTCAGAATAAGTAAACTATGTGACCACATAAAAAGGAAACAGATAGTAGATTATGAAACCTTAATCATAACTTAGATGCTTCAGTTTGAAGAGACTGTGAGAGACTAATGGTTAAGCCCAGCCATGATGGGGCCTTGGGTCAAGAATGAGCACCCAGGACAGAGAGCTCCTGTACCATCTTAGCAAGATAATGCTGCAAAAAAGGAGACTCTCCCAGCTCCCTGGGCGGGTGATCTGGTGGCATCCCTGAATTCTCCCAGCAGGTAAGCTTTTGCTGCATAAATTACTCCCAAAAGTTAATGGTTTAAAACAACAATGCAGTAATTATTTATTATCTCTCACAGTTCCTGCAGGTCAAGAATTCAGACAGGGCACCAGATCTGGGGCCTCAGCTGGAAGGCTTACAGGCTGAAGGCCGGAATCACATGAAGTCTCCTTCAACCACGTGTCTGGCAGTGATGCTGGCTGTCAGTAGGGGGCCTGTTTAGCATTGTCAGCTGGAACACCCACACATGGCCTCTCCGAGTGGGCTGTCTTCCTCAGAAAATGGTGGCTGGGGTCCAAGGACAATCAGAGAGAGAGAGGAAGAAAGAGAGAGAGAGAGAGAAAGAGAACCAGATAGAAGCCATATTGCATTTTATGACATTGCTTTGAAAGTCACACAGCATCACTGCTGCCACATTCTGTTGGTCAAGGTAATTACAAAGGTCTGCCCAGGTTGAGAGGGAGGAAACATAGACTTAAGGTACGTCGAGGTCATATTTGACATAATAACAGAGGTACGTTCCCACCCTGTGGGAAGTGATATTTTTGTGATGGGTATATAATTGAGGCCATCTTATTATGGCCATCTATGGAAAACCAAATCTGCCGCATGAAAATTTTTTTTGGTTGGAAGTTATTTGAGATCTCAAATCACCACGCCCATCGCCATTATCATAAACAAGTTACTATTTGGTGTCTTCCATGTGGAGGGCACCATATTCTGACTCCTATTTGCTTTATAGCAGGAGTTATAGGATGTTCACCTCCCTTTGGTGTACCTTGTTCTTGGGAATTCTTTTTTTTTTCTTCCAAAAAAGACAGCCTCGAAGTTAGTTTCACTTTCCATTCTGTCTTGTTCTTTTGCATTATTTCATTAAAGTCGAACTCTTTGAATGTGACATCAAAGAACTTCAAAAATAAAGTGAGAATAAGTGGCCCTGGTAAAGATAACGGCTCATTCACTAGTACTAAGTTCCGAAATAGGTTTTTGGCGGCTCTACAGCTTGAGATTCCTTGCTAATGGCAAATAAAATAATTACAGCAAAATGTGCCCATGCGTTAAAATTTTGAGTTCCATTTTTGTAGCTATCTAACTACCTTATATTTTCAGACTAAAACTTTTCTCTGTGTATTTTCATCTCCGTCGTAAAAGTTTCTTGGCAAGACTGATCTCAATCTGTTTGGTGGTTCTTAGAGTAGAATCAGGAAAGAGGGAGGATGAGATAGAGCTTTCCACACATGACAAAATGAAAAATGCGAGTGTTTGTTTCTCATTAAAAAAAAAAAAGCAAAAGCAAAAACTACAATCGGATCTGGTCTATAGTCATGCATCCTAAATAATGGAGGAAGAGAAACATAAGCATACAGACTTGACACAGACTTTTTAGGGTTTCTAGGTTTGTATAATCTTCTGTGTTCCCTTTCACCAGAAAGTCACATTGTAACTTCTTATAGTTAAGAGGGTCTGCCCCTGTGATAGACCATTCTTCCCACCCACCTCCTAAGTGCTATGAACATCTCAGGGCTCTCATTATTGCCTTCAGGTAGAAATTTCACACACACACATAGACACACAATCATTCACCTCATATGTACACATTCACTCACACACAAACTCGCATGCACAGAGACTTACGCAGTCACACAGTCATTCACATGCCCATGGTCACTCACACACAAAGTCATTCCCAAGCACGTGTGTACACACACACACACACACACACACACACACACACACACTCTAGCCTAGCACAACCCACTTCCTGACTTTGACACCTATGCAACTACTTGAACACCCCAGCTCCACCTCTAAGCAGGAGGAAAACCTTCCATCTTTTGGGATCTTTCCACATGACCACAGCAACATTCACATCCAAGACCCACTCACCCAGGGTCCTGAACTTCTTCAGTGCCAACAATATATGACTCTACCCTATTCTTTTCTGCTAATCAAGATTATCAGAAAGCAATTAAAAGTAAGTGAACTGGGTTTCCCTGGTGGCGCAGTGGTTGAGAGTCCGCCTGCCGATGCAGGGGACACGGGTTCGTGCCCCAGTCCGGGAAGATCCCACATGCCGCGGAGCGGCTGGGCCCGTGAGCCATGGCCGCTGAGCCTGCGCGTCCGGAGCCTGTGCTCCGCAACGGGAGAGGCCACAACAGTGAGAGGCCCACGTACCGCAAAAAAAAAAAAAAAAGTAAGTGAATCTGTTCTAATTTATTTTTAATTTCACAAAATTCTATAAGTTATGTGCATTGGTTGGAAAAGACCTGAACCAGGAAGAAAAAAGACTTCTTGGGAAGGTGAGAGTGTAAACATGGTCAGAGAGCAGAAGAAAAGATTCCAAATGGAGAGAATAAATGTATATTAAAAGATGAAGGAACAGAAGCTCCTATTTATCATGTCAACTGTACCTATATGCCTGGTATGTCACATTTACATTGATATCTAACCCTAACAACATCTTTAGGCATGGGTGTCATGTACATTGTAAGGGTAATAAAACTGAAGCTCAGAGAGCTTAAATTATCTGCTCAAATTCACACAACTAGTAAGCCATGTCTCTAATTGTTGACCGATCGGAAATGGATGGAACTGTTATGCACTTTCAGGAAACTTCCTCAAAGAAAGCTGAAACATACCCTTTGCCCCTTTCTTCTCCATCCCTTCTTCCTGCTTGGAGCTTGGTTCTAATGGCTTGAACTCTAACCACCATCTTGGACCCTGAGGACAAAGGCCTCTACAGATAGCAGAGCAGTGAGTTGAAGAGTCCAAGTCTTTGAGGACTTTGTGAAGCAGAGTTGCCATTCATTCCTGGACTGCCCACCTCCTACTTGTACACAAGAAAGAAAGAAATGTCTTGTTTGAGCTACTGTAATTTGAGTCTTTGTTACTTGCAGCCAATGCTAATCCTAACAGGTTCAACATAGAGACAGGGATTGCCATGTGCCAGCAGCTTCCCACATCATGGAGCCTTCTGTCCCTTTAAAAAAAATTCCCTGGGTATCCTCATAGACTCTCCTCCCTCCACAAAAAGCCTAAAGCCCTCAAGTCAAGTACTGAGTACTCAATTACCATCTATTGTCAATAAAGTCAGTTAAACTCATTTAAGTTTTATATTTTTCTCCATATCTTTATTTTTCTCAGTCACTGTTACTCTTACTTGCACATGCTTTTTAATCTGGTTTGTCAGACTTGTGTCTTTGCGCTCTTTCAAAGCCTTCATCATAGTTTGCATGTTGAGAGATCATATAATGCAACACCCTGATACTTTTACCCCTCCCTATTCAATGATGTAAGGTTGAAGAACAGACCCAAGAGCAAAGGGAAAATGAAATGAGATGCTCTCAACAGTTCACCAGGAAACTTTGTCTAACTTTTTACCTAGAATGCCTCTGTGTCATGGCTTTGCTTTCTCGCATTTTTGATGAGAATACAAACCCACTAGATTCACAGACACAGCAAACAAACTTATGGTTACCAAAGGGAAGTGGCGGAGTGAGGGGGAGGATAAATTAAGAGTATGGGATTAACAGATACACCTTACTGCATATAAAATAGATAAACAAGGATTTACTATATAGCACAGAGAACAGTATCCAGTATCTTAAAATAACCTATAATGGAAAAGAATTTTTAAAAAGAATATATATGCATATACACATACATATATAGGTATATAAAAAAAATGAATCACTTTGCTGTACACCTGAAACTAACACAATATTGTAAATCAACTATACTCCGATTAAAAAAAAGTTAAAAAAGAATATAAACCCACTGACCAGAAACTCTCCCTTTATCTTCTATATGCTGCCAACATCTCATGAATATTTAATAAGCAATTAAGTATTCACAACAATTGAAGGGAAACCCAAAATCTGAAACTCTAATCTTCATTTATGATATTTTATTATTCCTTTAAAACCTGTTCTTTAATTCATTTGACCAGAAGCTTAAGGAAACTTGTTACTTCAGCAGGAGGCAACCCAGAGGGGAGGACAGGAGAGATTGGGGCGGAGGGAGGGCAGTGAAGGAGGCACTACACACTCTTGGGGGCCACCATTCCGACCACCCTGCATTCACACACAGTCCGCTCTCTACCGTGGGCCAAACACCAAGCAAACGCCATCCAAAGGCCACCCAGCAGCTGCTGCCTGACCTCCCTGTCTCTGAGCCCCATGGCAGTGTGATTGGGTGTGCCCACAGCACAGGGTGGGCAAGAAGGAGTGGAGGGAATCTCCAGGATTCTGCCCCAAGAGGAGCAGCTCTCCTAAAGGACAGGCAGGCCAGGGAGGTGCTTCCCTAGAGTTGTACTGTTTTCAAGTTTGGTTTAGTCAGTTCTCCACAGCCACTCTGCAAGGATGCACAGCGATGTCTGCTCCCCGAGGGCTGTATCTACCTGTCATCAAGCCCACTCACTTTTCTCACTGAGAAAGCAGTGGAATGAGATGAGCCTGTAGGCTGCCCACACTCCCTGGTACTATCTCTGATCTGCCCCAAAACAGATGGGCTTCAGGGGACTGTTGCTTGACCCCAAGTCCATCAAACACATTGCCTCTGTGCCTTCAAGGCTTGTCCGGAAGAGGAGCCCAATAAACCCTCACTGAACTCAGCTGCCCCGCTCTCAGGATTTGACTGAGAGAAATATTTGGATGGAATAAACCAACTGCTACTGTCAAAACATTACACGAGAAAACTTCTGGTAATGGAAGGATACTGAGTCAAAATGAAAAAGCAATAATCAAATAATAGTAATAGCTAACACTTGGTGAGCATCAACTGGGCCAAAAGTTATGCTATATAATTTAAATATTTTGAATAAAAGTCCTTTAACAGATATGTCTTTTGCAAATACTTTCTCCCAGTCTGTGGCTTCTCTTATTCTATAGGCAGTATCTTTCTCAGAGAAGAAGGGTTTTTTTGTTTGTTCGTTTGTTTTTACTGCAGTCCAATTTATCAATTTTTCTTTCATGGATTATGCCTTTGGTGTTACATCTAAAAAGTCATTGCCATACCCAAGGGCATCTAGATTTTCTCTTGTGTTGTCTTTTAGGAGTCTTACAGTTTTATGTTTTACATTTAGGCCTATGAGTCATTTTGTGTTCACTTTTGTGAATTGTGTAAGATATGTTTCTAGATTATTATTTTTTGCACACAGATGTCCAGTTGTTCCAGCACCATTTGTTAAGAAAACTGTCTTTGCTTCATTGTATTGTCTCTGCTCCTTTTCAAAGATTAGTTGACTACATTTACATGGGTCTATTCCTGAGCTCTCTATTCCATTCCATTGATCTATTTGTCTGTTCTTTCCCCACTACCACACTGTCTTGATTACTGTAACTTTATAGTAAGTTTTAAAATTAGGTAGTGTTAGCCTTCCAAATTTGCTCTTTTCCTTCAATGTTGTGCTGGCTATTCTGCATCTTTTGCCTCTCCATATAAACTTTAGAATAAGTTTGCCGATATCCACAAAATAACTTGCTGGGATTCTGATTGGCAATGCCTTGAATTTATAGATCAAGTTGGGAAGAACTGACATCTTGACAGTCTTCCTATCCATGAACATGGCATCTCTCCCCATTTACTTAGCTCTTCTTTTATTACTTCCATCAAAGTTTTAATAGTTTTTCTCATATAGATCTTAAGCACATTTTGTTAGATTTATACCTAAGTACTACTTTTGGAGGGGGGTGATATTAATGATATTGTGTTTTTAACTTCAAATTCACTTGTTCATTGCTGGTGTCCAGGGAAGTCATTGAACTTTGTATATTAATGTTGTATCCTGCGACCTTGCTAAAATTACTTATTAGTTGCAGGAATTTTGTTGTTGTTAATTATTTTGAGCTTTCTATGTAGACAATCACATCATATGCAAAGACAATTTTATATCTCCCTTCCCCATCTGTGTATCTTTCCTCTTCATACTGTATTAACTAGGACTTCCAGTATGATGCTGAAAGACGTGATGAGAGGGGACATTCTTGTTGTGTTCCTCATCTTAGTGGGAAGTATTATACTATAGACTTTATAGCCATGTCTCAGAAAATCCTTGCAAAGACCCTGTGAGATAAGAACTATCGTATTCTTATTTTTTCATGTGAGGATATCAAAACCTAGAGAGGTCATACCCAAGGTTACATGGCTTGTAAGTGGTTAGAGAAGAGATCTAGATTCTCAATTCCTGCATCCAGTGTTCAGATTCTTAACCACTATTTCAGGCACTAAGACATCCTGTGAAAAACTGTCAAGATCCAGAGATGCTCAGACTTTCAGCCAGTACACAGATCCACTGAGGTATAAAGATCAACGCATATTGCAAAAGTTACTCAATTGATTTTAACATTTAGAATCTATCTGAATTATACTTTAATATATAAAGCTCAATGGAATCAGTCTGGTTAATTTACCATATGCCTCTCTATTACAATTAACTTAATTTCATCATATACAAGCTCCTAGGCTTGACACTGTTAGCCATCACACAACATAGATTAATGTGACACTGACCTGGATCTCTGAGGTCCCTATTCTAAAATGCAATGGATATTTTGGAAGTACAAATACAGACAGTGGTATTATCTGAAATCATTTAACAACAAGAGCAAACCAGATGAGACTGAATATTGTCATCATAGGCAACATCTTAGGCTTGTGTATCCAGAAATGGCTTAACTTTTGTACTGGGTGGGAGAAGAAATAAATCACTCCTCATCCACTATGCCCGGAAACGATTTACAAGTGAGATCAGATTTTGGGAAGGGCGTTTCTTTAAGCAGGAAAAGTAGCCCTTCTCCTTTCTGTGTAAACTTCCCACTAAATGAGATTCAGTTGAATTTTGACTTAGAGGTGAAGAGCTGGGAGATAAATTATTGCTGAGTTTCTAAAAGTACACAGTTCATGGCACAGAGTAGGCGCTTCAAAAATAATTGCTGGGAATTCCCTGGCAGTCCAGTGGTTAGGACTCTGAGCTTTCACTGCCGAGGGCCTGGTTTCAATCCCTGGTCAGGGAATTAAGATCCTGCAAGCCATGCGGTGCAGAAAAAAAAAAAAATTGCTAAATGACTGAGTGAATAAAAGAAAAATACCACACTGAGTGGCTTTTTTTTTGGGAATGGGTTACATTCTCCTGAACTTACATCTGTGTCCTAAATAGGGTGATTTGTGTAACAGGATCCAGAATGAGGGTCCAAGCTGTGGGCTTCCTGTATATTCTGCCATTCCACTGGGCATGAATAGAGAACAGATGAGAGGCAGTTTAAGGACCCCAGGTATCTTGTGGGAGAATCAGTGATTAAATGCAGCGAGGCTAAGAGATACGGCAGTTGTTCGAGTTAAGTCTGCCTGAGCACCTCAGTCCTCTAATCATATTCACCCTTAGGGAAAGACTGTAGGTACTATATTAGTTTCCCGAGGCTGCTGTAACAAATGACCACATCCTGGTTAGCTTAAAACAACATACATTTATTCTCTTACAGCTCTGGAGGCCGGAGGTCCAAACTCACTATCACTGGGCTGAAATCAAGGTGTTGGCAGTGCTACACTCCTTCCAGAGGCTCTCGGAAAACATCTACGCCTCTCCCCTTGCAGCTTCTGGTAGCTGCGCCATCCTTTGGCTTGTGGCCACATCACTCCAATCTTCGTGACCAGCACCTTCCAGTCTACCTCGGCTCTGGCTACAGATCATTTTCTCTTCTTTGTCTGGCAAATCTGCCTCTGCCTCACTCTTGTAAGGATACATGTAATTACATTTGGAGCCCACCCTGATAATCCAGGATAATCTCCCCATCTCAAGAACTTTAATCACACCTGCAAAGACTCTGTCATATACCTTAACATTCACAGATGCCAGGGATTAGGATATTTGAGGGCCATTATCCAGCCTCTACTACAGGGACATGAGCCTGACCAAGGGGCCTGTGAGGGGATAGTCTCCTGGCCAGGTCCCCAGAAACTATGCTATCATTCTAGGGTGAGCGAGTGCTGCTAAACAATGGCTCAAATTTTAGTGACACGTGTCAATCTGCTCTTCAGCTGCAATTTATTTAGGTTGTTAATACAGCTACGGAGATACAGATCTGCTCACCATTCAGCTACTTTGCATCATGTCGTCAACCCACAAATGATCTGGTTCTTGCCTGGAGCAGAATTTCAATTTAATGAATGCTGTAAAAATGAATGTGAGCATATTTATGTGGAATTAAGTTACAAAACGTTAAATTTAGTACTATACATTTTTCTGAGGTACAGCTCATTCGTGACTTCCCTTCCTATCATCTTGTGTTTGCACAGCTGGTAACTGTCAATTCAAAATGAAAACGGTGCTTGAAAATCAGAGGACATTTCACTGAGCTTGGGGCTTAGCTGTCACTGCTGAATTCTGTGATGATCTATATTCTTAGTTTATTGACTTTGGGGGGCAGGGTAATTACTATGATGTCACTCACACAGGGTTCCAGTGTTCACCCACTCTGTCATAGCGCAAGATACTTGAACCATATCCAGAGAATTTTTTTTCTGGTCTAACCACAGAAAGGAACACTGATATAAGGAATAGGTATAATCCTGGCATTGGGAGGGGCTCTCTAAGAGTTCAGAGTTCAGCTACAGCTCTGATGAACCACAAGCTCAGAGGTCTGGGGGACGGGGGGGGCAAAGAATGTTCCAGAAAGCATCAGAGCAGACTCTCTTTCTAACAACCATCCTCCTGTCAATGAAGGCTCTGGTGCCCTTCTCTCTCACTCCTTATTAGCAGGTGGTGCCTGGCACATTCTTTCCTAATGGCCTTTAAAGAGGATCTCAGTTGCAATAGTGGCTGTGTGTACAGCTGGCTAGGTCTTATGATGAAAAATCCAGCCCAAGTCCCTCTTCTTCAGTTTCTGAGAGGCTCAGGACAGCTTGTGAAGGAAAATAGATCTTCAGCAGCTGCCCTCAAGGTTACCAACAACAGCAACCTCCTCTCCCCATCAGCCCTGCCAACCCCTCAAAAAGTATGTATTCTCCTTCACAAGGACTCTCAAGGCCGCCAGTCAATGGTCAACAAAAATTGAAAATCGATTTCAGATTTACCTCTGCTGGGAATTAAGTCTATTCCTTAGAAATAATGAGTTATGAGGTCATCAAAGGCTTGTTCTTTTTCCAGCTTGCAGAGACCTTTTAATTTTAGAAGAAAAAGTGACTAATTTAACAGGACATTCTAATTCCAGTGATGTGCTTTTTCCCATTTTAATGTCAATTGAACCACAAAAATGTTCATTTTTCTCTCTTCATTACTCCTCAGGGTTCAGAAAGAACAGTGTCGCCAAAGGGGAAAAAAAACTGGGTAACTCCCACTCCCTCCACCCATTTTCCAAAAAACAAAATGCAGCTCTGGCCTCAGTCAGCCTATGTTTTCACTGTTCTTGGTGGGGCCATTCCACTCGCCAGCAGGGTACCCACAAGGCAACATTTTCCATGCTTTTTAGATAGTAGCAGGACATAAGCAAGACCACGCCGTTCAGAACACAGGACATTTAACAAGGTGGAGACAGTCTTGATAAGCAAAATCAAATTCTCTTGGAAAGTCTTCCAACAAACAAACTCACAACCCCCCTCCCCAAGTCCACAGATAGCATCTACTATGTGCCAGCTATGATGCTGATTCTGTTAAATACCTATGGACAGGCATTTTCTCACAAGATCATTGTAAGAGCCCTTGGATATCACACCAAATATTGCAGAATTGGGATTAGAACTGCATAACATAGTCTGCATTTTTCAACCCTCTGCTCTAATCTGGAGGTTCTCAAACTTAAGAGGACATCAGGATCACCTGGAAGCCTTGTCAAAACGAAATGCTGAGCCTCACCTGAGAATTTCTGGTTCAGTAGGTCAGGGGTTCACACTTTGAGGACCATGACTCTAACGCCTCTCTCTGATCATCAACAGTCGTATTCTAAAAGGACTCAAGGAAGAGCTTCAAATACAGAATGCCATTCTTTGGCTTTTGTTCCCTTCTATACGTCCTAAAAGACAGTCTGAGAAGGATGGCTGGTGTGCTCAAGGCCAGGTAGAGAAAAAGAAAAAGGAAGGAGCTAGAGACACCTGTTTCTCTTGTAACAATTTCTCAGCTCAAATAAAATTCTCTATAGTGGCCCAGGACCTCCATCCTGAAGGCTGTGGCTTTGAAGTGACGCTCCCCTTTGAAGTGAATGCCTCCTTTACATGGGCAGGACTTGACCCTATGGGAATGACTCATTTTTTTCCTCCACCATCCCAGGTCTTAGGTTGGTTCTCATAATTCAGAATACTTTGCATTTTCCACGTCTCTTGAGCTACCCTTGTGCTGTCATTTTGACCCCATGGTGAACTCGGCCATTGGGGCACCCACACAGCTGCAACCTCATTAGCAATATTCTCTGCGAGTTTGAGTTTTTCTTTCTCTAAAACAGTGTGTCCCTCTCTCGCATATTCTCTCTCTCCCCGTCTTACACTACTGCTCACAATTTTCTCATGGAATAGCTAACCATTGGTTGACTCAGTAGCGAATCTGATGCAATGCAATAACATAAAATACCTGAAATAGAGACAGCCGGGTACTTTGACTACACTGTGCAGGGACCTAACAGGACTTCGTTCATTTTTTCTTCCCCAACAACTTCTGTGTTCTGGACCTTAGACAGCCTCCCTCCTCCCCTCTCCCATTCACTTGGGATGGTCGAGACTTTCAGAAAGGAGTATAATGATACAGCTCCCCCCAGTGATGGCACAGACTGTAACTTGCCTGAACCTATAGAACAAGGGCTGTCATACCTCCGTAGCCCTCACGGAGCATGGTGAGGAGGCTCGCTCCTCAAAGGGGACGTTTGGCATGACCGAAACCTACACACTAAAGATTTCTTTTTAGATGTTTTAATCCCAACAAGTCAGAAGATAACAGTAATGGGTGATAAGGCCTCAAGTTCCACTTGCCAGTATTGAAAGTCTCATGGGTAGTCTTTGGGTTCCTTCCAAAGAATTTATAAAATGAATAGGGTTTGCTTGACATGGAAAAGGGAATCTAACATTTGTGGACGCCTACAATATACCAGGCACTGAGTGAGAGGTTCCAGCTACGCTGTTTAATTTAGTCACCATGATAGCTCTCAGAGGTTGGCTTTATTATTCCCATTTCGTAGTCAAGAAAGCTGAGGCTGAGAGGTTATGTAATTTGCCCAAGATTAAATTGAGCCAAGGCTGGAACCCAGACTTGTCTTTCTTCTATATTATATGGCTTTCTTGGAAAGGATATAGTAAATAAAGACGGCGGCGTGGAAGACAAAGATAAGCAACCTAGAAAGGAAAATCAGGAAAGAGTGTACAATGGGAAAATATCAAAGGTATTTGCATGGATTATGCAGCCAAAACATTTCCCATTCTGACACTGATTCCAATGTGTGTGTTTTCAACCCACCACCAAGAAATTAACTCAATTCTCTGTGGATACTGACCCAATGTCCCATAAGTTTAACTCAATTCTGACACTATCTACCTAGAGATAACGTCAGATTCCACAAGTTAAGGCCTTAGTCCCACAAGACTACATCACCCCCCCGCCCCCCTTCAGATACCAATTGCAAGTCAAGGTTGTCACCTGTGCTTCTGACTCACCAGATACAAATCAGAGGTTTCCACAACCACCTCCTCAGGTTTGATTCATTTACTAGTGCGGCTCACAAAACTCAGGAAATTAGTTTACCTACTAGATTGCCAAATTGATTTCAAAGGATACTACTCAACAGCCAGATGAAGATACCTAGGTCGAGGTCCTCAAGGTAGGAATTTCTGCCACATGGAATTTGGGGCCCAGCACATGGATGTTCTGTTTGGTTCACCAACCTGGAAGCTCATCCTTTTGGGGTTTTATGGAGGCTTCTTTCCACAGGCATAATTGATTAAATCATTAGCCATGGGTGGATGAATTCAATCTGCAGCCCCTCTCCCCACCCCAGAGGTCAGAGGGTGGGGCTGAAAGTCCCAACCCTCTAATCAAGGCTGGTTCCCCTGGCAACTAGCCTACGTCCTTTGGTTACCTAGGAGCTTTCCAAAAGTCACCTCATTAACATAAGATAAAATACCTTGATCAACTGATAGCTTCATTTAAGAAATTCCGAGGGTTTTAGGAGTTCTTGCCAGAAACAGGAAGGAAGGCAAAACATATATTTCTAATAATAAATCACAGTAACACAACATTTAAAAACCATTAACAACAGGCAGACGTTTTAAATACAGACAGATTTGAAAAGTAACGAGAGACACTAATAGAAAGTCTCAGCGTAGATGAGAGTACAACCTAAGAGAAGAGCAGGAAAGGAGAACGAGCACCAAATGCTCGTCCATGAATATATGAACGTACCACAGCAAAGGTGCTGCAGAAACGTGACCGAGATGATGGAGAATAGGAATGTGGACAACTCCAACTAAAATCAAGTATTCCTTTAGTCTTGTTTAAAAAGGGAGTAGAGGGGCTTCCCTGGTGGCGCAGTGGTTGAGAGTCCGCCTGCCGATGCAGGGGACATGGGTTCGTGCCCCGGTCTGGGAAGATCCCACATGCCGCGGAGCGGCTGGGCCCGTGAGCCATGGCCGTTGAGCCTGCGCGTCCGGAGCCTGTGCTCCGCAACGGGAGAGGCCACAGCAGTGAGAGGCCCGCGTACCGCAAAAAAAAAGGGAGTAGAAAAGGAAATACAAATAAGAGATTCTATGAATGGTAAACCCTAGAAATGTGTAAAAGAATTAGAAAAATAAGTTGCCCAAAGCAGAGAGAGTGAAGAGGAAGAAAAGAAGAAGAGGAAGAGGAAGAAGGAGAAGGACGGGAGGAAGGAGAGGAGGAAGAAGGAAGAGGAGGAGAAGAGGGAGAAGGGGGAGGGGAGCCAGAGAGGGAGGAGGAGGGAGGGGGAGTCAGGGGGGAGGAGGGGAGAAAGAGAAGAGAGGGGAAGAAAGGGGAGAGGAGTGGAGAGGAGCAAGACACAGGAGGAGAGACAATTTTTTTAAATGTTTCTGAGGAACAGACATGCAATATTCTGATGTTTGTAGCTATACCGAGTTTCTCTTAATGAGGGAAAATGCAAAATACCTCTGATAATTTCAAAATAAAACTAGAGACAGCCTAAAGTGCTAGTACCAGCGAGGGGTTCTTCAGAGAAAGGAGCTGTGTGAATCAGAAAGCTGGGCTCCACGTTTTTCTTCAAGATACCTGAAAAAACCCTGGTGAATTCAATTCCCTTCCCTTCCTTGCTTTTCTTGGCTCATTACTAAGGTGGAGCAGCCAGATCCCGTCGCAACGCCCAGGCAATAAAGGGTTGGTTGGAGAGACACACCTGCTACTCTCTCTTTTATAGCTGGGAGCACACAGTGCTGTTTAGGATTTACACCAGGTCTGAAAATGCCCCCAAAGCAGACCCCGTCTATAAGGTAACTAGCAGAGACAGTCCAGACTCAGCTACAGATCCCTCCCGGACCCTATTCCATGCAGCTGTCTTTATGGACTATAGGATGGTAACTGAGGTTAATTACCACTGAAAGATACACACCATATGATTTTTATGTCCATTTAGTGAGATAGTTCCAGCATAGAGAGATTTTCCCAGGGGCAGCGCAGTGACTCAGTCTCCAGGTTTCTGTGTTCCTTACATTTATGGGTTATGCACAAGCTAATGGGGTAATTATCAGTGCTCCAGCCGAAGCCCCTTTACCATTTCCCCCTGCCTCCTGCCTAAATGTCAAACCCATTGTCTTCTTGGGCTTCAGTTTTTCCACATTTTGTAGTCTTCATCATTTAACTGCAGTTGGAAAGGGGGAAAAAAAGTTACCACAACTGGAGGTTGGCAGCCTTGACTGTTGCTCTCTGCTCCAGAGAGATTTTGTTTTTCAAATCATGGAATAAAATGATTTAAGAAAAAGAATCCTCGGCGCTCAGGCTCTGCCTTCCGAGCTTCAAAGCCTTTCACAAGCTGCAATTCATTAAACGCAATAAGCCAGCGGACCGACCTCTGCAGGGAGAGGGGCCAAGGCCTCCCACCCCACCCTCCTTCTCTTTGTGTTCCCGACCATGGCAGGCAGGAGGGGGCAGGATAATGGTGCTCCCATCGGGCTGCCGCCCATGGCCCTCCGCCCAGGCCTGCCTTTCCTCTCCTCCCTGCCAGGGCTCCACGCTCCACTTAGCCATTGGGTACAGGATCTTCTCTCCTCCAGGCTGCTTTTGTCTGTCTTTCACAAAACAGTCTGCCCACATTTTTACTTCCTTTATATAAATGAAGAATTTCCTAGCCACGGGGCCCAACCAAGCCTGACATCAGTCCCCTAGGACAGATTCTTCCCTGCTTGACCACTCAAGGGCCAACAGCCAAGTGGTATCACACCCCTCCATCACCATGAGACAGGGCCAGTGTGTCCCTCACAGCAGGCAGGGTCCATTAGCCCCACATGAGCCCTTGGCATCCCCGCCAGATCCAGTTGCTCCTGGGCAGTTCCCCATCCTCTGCTGCTGAAGGGTTGCCTCTCCAGGGAGCGTGCAGGCACGATGGGTAGTGAGTCTTTGGTATCAGGGTCACTGAAACGAGGAGTATGTGGTCTACTGAGCTCCCATGAGTCACTGCACAGTTTGCAAGTCCCAGTCTGTTTGCTTTCTGTACTTACACATGGACCCTACCCAGACCCTTTCTTAGAGAGAGGGAAAAAAATAATAAAGCACCCACAAGGCCCAACCATGGCATATTAAATTTCATAAGGCAATGCCAAATTAATTTTTATGGTTCTTCTTTCTTTCCAGTTCCTTCCCGCTCCTCAACTCTGCCCACTAGTTTAAGAAAAAACAAGCCTAGTATCCCCTTAAAGTACTGCATTCATAATTCTAGTGTTAGAAGGCAGATCTGGTCTACTTTTAACTGCGGAGCGTTTCCCAGTAGTACTGAAAACATGAGTTTCATCCACAGATCAACCTTAGAAGCAAAAACTTGTGTCAGGATCTTCATGGGCCAGAGTTCATGTGGGGAAAAGATGAGTAACCACACCCCAAGCCGGGCCTGCCCTATCCTATGCCTTCTTCACCATAATGCACCCAACCTCTCTGCCTTTCCTCCAGGTCTGCCCCCAGGGCACGGGTTTTCTCCAGTGTTCCCTCCTCCTGACAAAAGGTCCATATCCTGCCCCGCACTGAAGGCCCAGCACCTCTCCCGGCACCTTCACCAAGGCTCTTCTATTTGCTCCAGCACAAATGGACCTCCGTTTTCTCCGAAGTCTTAAAAATGTTTGTACTCATCAATGTTCAAAATCATAAGTTTGGACCTGGAACGAGCCTAGATTCCCACCCTCTCCATTTCCAGAAGAGAAAAACTGAGTCATTGAGAGCTTCAGTGATTTCCCCTGTTTCACACAGTTGGTTCGTAGAAGGGCAAGACAAGAATCTGAGTCTCCTGGCAATGACCTACCCAACTTCCCCCTACAGAGGTTGCCAGAAACAGGGATACCTGCAGATCCCCAAGGACATCGGGCATTGGGCAGGGCACACTTAGTCCCCATAAAAAGCAATCGAGGCAAAAGGGCTACTGCCTTTAGCAGAATTCATTTCATTCCTCGGTCAGGCCACAGGCTGGGCCCCCTCTGGATGGAGAGTACTCAGATGTGGTCACTAACATATTCAAAGTTGAAAACTATCACTTTATTATGATGTTAATTGGCACCAACCTGACCATGAAGGCAACCTGTATGACAGGACTTGGTTACAAGGAGGAGGTCCAGATGACTCAAAAGATATGTATGTTAAACTAGTCTTTTCCTTTTAAAATAATTTCAAATTTACAGAAAACCTTCAAGAGGGTGAAGAACTTTTTTCTAAACCTTTTGAGAGTAAATTACTGACAAGATGTGCCATGACTCCCCCCCAAAATACCTGAGTGTATAATTCCTACTAAAAGGATATTTTCCTACATAACCACATTACAAACATCAAAATCCAGACACTCACACTGATACATTACTAGTCTCTAATTCACAGACCCCGTTCAAGTTTTGCCAATTGTCCAAACAATGTTTTTTACGATAAAAAGCACCCAGTAGGGCTTCCCTGGAGGCGCAGTGGTTGAGAGTCCGCCTGCCAATGCAGGGGACACGGGTTCGTGCCCCGGTCCGGGAAGATCCCACATGCCGTGGAGCGGCTGGGCCCGTGAGCCATGGCCGCTGAGCCTGCGCGTCCGGAGCCTGTGCTCCACAACGGAAGAGGCCACAGCAGTGAGAGGCCCGCGTACCGCAAAAAAAAAAAAAAAAAAAAAAAAAAAAAAAAGCACCCAATACAGGATTGTATGTTAGATTTAGTTGTGACATCTTTTAATCCCCAACAATCTAGAATATTTCTTCAGTCTTTCCTTGAGTTTCGTGACTTCAACGTTTTTGAAAAGATTACAGACCAAATATTTTATAGAAAATTCCTCAATTTGGGTTTATCTGGTATTTCTTCATGAATAGATTAGATTTTGCATTTTGGGCAGAAGTATCACAGAATTGATGTTCTTATTGTTTCTCAGGTGGTGTATCAGTTTGTCCCATTAACATTAACCCCTTATGAGCAGAATAACACAGCATCAAAACACATAAAGCAAAACCCTGAAACTTATGAAGGAAGTTACAGAAGTACAAAAATAGGGAAAGACTTTAACAATATTCTCTCTTTTCTTTTTTTGCTAGACTGGAGGCAGTAAAGAGAAAGAGAATTTGAGAAATACAATTGATACAGTTGGCTCTTTTTATATATATTGACTTTTGGACCAAATAAACAGATAAATATTTTCCCCTATACTTTACATGCTTTGGGTTACAGAGAAAACAGTAATAACTTTCCCAAACAAGACATTTTATATTTTATTTTAATAATAAAATTATTAAAAATTAAATCACTACTTAATTATTCAAAGATCCTTTTAGAAATAATTCTTGGGACAAATAAAAAATCAAAACTATAATTAAAGAATCCTTAGAAAGTAATAATAAGAAGATCATCATATTTTAAAATCTGTAGTATGGGATCAATGTAATCTGAATTATATTTATAATATTCAACGCAGTAAATAAAGACTAAAAAAGTGTACTAAAATTCACTGAAGACATTAAAAAGAAAGCCAAAATACCAAAATAAAGAGGGAAAAGACTCATTAAAGGAGAAGTAAAAACTAATAAGCTGAAATTGGAATAAATGAAAATAAATAATCAATAAATATAAGGGCAGGAAGAATCTGTGATTACTAAAGTAGTGTGTATTGCTTCAGAATTGTACAGATAGATGAATGAAATTATATAAAGTGCCCAGAAGCAGAGTTCATGTATAAGTATTTCATATATCAACAAGGTGGCATTTTGTATCAATGAAGGATGACTCTATTATTTAATAAATGGTGCTGGGAAAATAGGTTAACCTCAAGAGGTCAGGGAAGGAAGTAAGATTTCTTCCTTACACCATGTACCCAAAATTACAAATGATTAAAGAGTTACTTTAAACATTAAAAAATTATTTCTAAATATTAGAAAAAAAGATGAATATTATATCATACAGGAGAAACAATCTTCTGAAATAGCATCAAGTATAGACACTTTAAAGTAAAAAGGTAAGTATATTTGATTACATGACATTTGAATAATTATAAACTAAAATTAAAAGAAAATAAATTATAAAACTATTTACATTACATAAAAAAAGAGAAGGCATCCTAATATATAAATAGCTCTTACAAAGCTATTAAAAATAGGGAGACCCCATTTATTGGTGATATGTATGTATATATTTCATCAACAAATAAATGAAAAAATACTAAACCACAGCAATAATCAAAAAGATTCAAATTAGAATAATGAGATAGAACTTTATGCTTCTCAACTTGACAAAGGTTAACAAAGATACAGTCTACCCAATGTAGACTGCAAGGAGAAACAGACATTTCATATAGTACTTGTACAAATATAATTTAGAACAATTTTACTGGAGAGAAATATGTCAGTGTGTATAAAAACTTTAACGTGGGGACTTCCCTGGTGGTACAGTGGTTAAGAATCACCTGCCAATGCAAGGGACATGGGTTCAGTCCCTGGTCAGGGAAGATCTCACATGCCGCAGAGCAAGTAAGCCCATAGGCCACAACTACTGAGCCTGCGTGCTGCAACTACTGAAGCCCATGCACCTAGAGCCTGAGCTCCACAACAAGAGAAGCCACCGCAATGAGAAGCCCGCGCACCGCAATGAAGAGTAGCCCCCGCTCACCGCACCTAAGGAAAGCCTGCACGCGCAGCAACGAAGACCCAACACAGCCAAAAAAAAAAAAGGTTAAAAAAAAATTTAACCTGTGTATTCCACTTCTAGAAATGTATTCTAAATATATACTTATAAAGGTGAGCAAAGACTTAGGTTAAAATTACAGACAACCTACATGCCCAGCAATGGGGGTTGATTGACTAAATTATGGTACATGAAAGATGGAATAATAGCTCTTAAAATCATTTTACAGAAAAATATATAATGCTGAGTAAAAAAGACAGGATGTAATACATATGATTCCTCCTTTAGTTAAAAATATATACATACATATAATACGTAATTTTATATATACTTAAATGTATGTATATATGTATATATTTGTACATATATGTGAAAACAGACCAGATGAATTCGTCACAATGTTAACATATTAACAACAGTTATCTCTGTTTAGATGATTTTTGTTTTTCTATTGATAGTTTTTGTGTTTTTCATGTTTTCTATTCACTATAGAAATAAGGTTAACTGTGCATGGATGTTTTTATAAACAGGAAAAGAAAATCCACCATTTAAAAGAAAAAATCATTGGAATCCTTTAATGACAATCACTAAATTTTTTTCCCCCCAAAATTGCTGGTAATGAGCTTGGCTCAGTAAGCCAAAGCCGGATATATTAAGGTTGCCTTCTCCTCCTCCATCCCTGCTCATCCACCCCTCCTCCCATGACTGCATCCCCAGAGCGCTCCTCTGTACACTTTGTATACAAACAGCTCCTTCTTTGAGCCCTTTCCTGGGTTCCTGGAACAAGGAAGTGGCTGGGAAGCCACACTGAGCCTTGGGGTTCCACAGCAGCTCCAATCTTCCACCCTAGACCCCTGTGGACAGTATACCCTCGAGCAGATTCATCCCTACATGACTCTGCTGAGCCCCAGCCAGCCCCAACACAATGGGAACTTCACAGCTTCCACGGAAAGGAAGCCAAGCTAACAGCCCGGAGTGGTCAGAACATAGTGTCCAAGCCTCAGAGCAGAGGGCAGCCTGTGGCGATTGTTGTCACTATCCATGTGTCCAGGCCGACAACAGAGACCCACGGAACGGCAGTGACTAACAGAGCATCTGAGGCCAGCCTGGGATGACTTTATTCACAAGCAGACAAGAGACACATTACAATAATTGAGGTTAACTGTGCAGAACAAGGCTAAAAAGACATTGCCACTGCTCCCCCAGGCACCTGGCCTACGGGCCTGGCTCCTCTAGACCTCTCCAAGAAATGAGGGGAGATGGACAGTACATAGAGTGGCTTCCAGGCCACAGAGGAGTGTGATTTTGAAAGCTTCTGTTAGCCTCTAAGCCCCTCCCCACTAGCTTCTGTCGACTAAAAGAATCTCTAGAAGCCTAGAGACAGTCAGTTCCTAGTAGTCCACATGAGTAGACTTGCAGCCTTCTCCTTTGAAGGCCCATGAGAAACAGAATGGTGGCCAGGTGCTTTCTGAGGAGAGGGTGGCAATGATGAAAGTGTTTCCTAAGTGACCAGATCTAGAAGGAGACCATGAGTGATGCAGGGGCCACTGCAGGGCTCCAGGGCCATCAGGGAAGAGGAAAAACCAGAAAAGGGGAGTGTCTAAAGCAGGGTGAAGAGGCTCGAAGACACAGTTTCCCCATTTTTTGTCCTGGGCCAGCCCTGGGTTTGGGGTTTCTGCCTGTCTTCCGTGTGGTGTACAGGGAGAAAAGGGCTTCTTGTTTGATTTGCACATATACCAGGCTTAGGAGAGTGGTTCTCAGCTGAGATCCATCAACTTCTTGTTCTGCGCTTGTTCTGTAATCATTGGTATTAGTTTGGTTATTTGGAAGAAAATTTAATGTAAAATCCATGTGGATTTAACATTTTGAAGGGTCTATTTGTTTTCATATATTTAGATCCGAAGCTTTGGCGTGAATGGCAAGCACTCAACCATGCCTTTGTATCAGACCTTCCTGTTTCCTTTGCCATTCATCATAACTTTCCTGTCCAGTGTCTTAGCTCTCCTGAGAGCTCCCTTCTGCAGGGAGTGGATGAAGGAGAATGGCTGGCATGAGAGAGAAGCCAAGACTACTGAACATCAGGACTTCCCTGGTGGTGCAGTGGTTAAGAATCCACCTGCCAACGCAGGGGACACGGGTTTGATCTCTGGTCCAGGAAGATCCCACATGCCGTGGTGCAACTAAGCCCGTGCACCACAACTACTGAGCCTGCGCCCTAGGGCCTGCAAGCCGTAACTACTGAGCCCACCCTCCGCAACTACTGAGCCCATGTGCTGCAACTACTGAAGTCTGCGTGCCTAGAGCCCATGCTCCGCAAGAAGAGAAGCCACAGAAATGAGAAGCCCGCACACCACAATGAAGAGTAGCCCCCGCTCACCGCAACTAGAGAAAGCCCATGCACAGCAATGAAGACCCAACACAGCCAGATAAATAAATAAATAATAAAAAGAGCAATTAAAAAAAAATAAGGGAAAAAAATCAATGAAATAATAGAAAAAAATAATATGGAATATCAGTGAAAGCAAAAGCTTTAAAAAAAAAAAAAAAAGACTACTGAACATCAATGGGCTCCAGCCACGTACTGGCTCAAACTCACTGTAACGTGTTCCTGATTCTAGAGGTCGTATTATTTTCACTTAACCCAGTGGGTTAAGGAAGGGACTTAGATCGTAATGTTTCATGATGTGGAGCTCACTTCACCTATAGATACAGAAGGCCCCCAAATTAATTATAGCTTATGCCTATCCTCTAAGATGTCTCAGTGATCCCAGGCTGCTCCAGGCAAGAGACATGAAGAGCCAAAGCCACATCTTCTCAACATGATTCCAGGAAAAGCCCATTTATTCTGTATAGTCAGCTCTGTGGCTTCAGTGAACTTTTCCTCTTGGTCTACGAGAAGCTTAGGAAACAGTATTCCCTTTGAGGAAATGATTTCAATACTCATGTTTTGTCATGCATAATTCAGTAAAGGAGACTTCTCAGGACACATATCAGTGGACTTCGATAATGTCCATAGGTCTTCTTTGTCCCATGCATATTGATCTAAATTATAAGTCATAAACTAAATTTGCTATATTGTTATCACTGTAAGTGGCATTTATGCTGCTGCTGATATATCATTTAAAAAAGGATCATGTAGGGCTGGTTCTGTGTCTAGACCAATAACAGCAGATCCCTGACATATTACAAATTGGAGGAAGGATGGAAAGAGTAAGAAAAAAGGAAAGCTAGAAATGAAAGTCTCCTCCCACTATTCTCCTTTATCAAAGTGGCTTTGTTTTTGTCTTTTTTGTTTTTAAGGAAAACAAGGAGTGTTTTTTTCATAAATCATAGTCTTTTAGAGACATCTCCACTAAAAATAAACAGAGGTTCTTACTAAATTGTTCCAAGTTTACATTCTTTGATGAGTTGGGCGGTCAGGAGAGAGAAATATTTTCCCTAAGTGGCCACCTGGTTCAGTTCTCCCATCTCCTGACTCCTTCTCCTGAGAACTCCCTTGCTTAATTCAAGTCTTGTATTTGCTTTGGGCTTCCATTCACTACAGTGGGTCTTTTCTGCAGGAGAGTCATTCCAGTCCCACAGACAGCCTTGGTTCTGGGTTCTTCCGTCATGTAAATCATTTGTTAAATCACCTCATTTCTCCCATTTCTGTTTGTGGGGAGGATTTGTTATTTTAAAAAATCTAGCTTAATGTCTTATGTCCAATTGCACTGACTCTCTTTAGACCATCAGAATTTCAGAAAAATCAGAGTCGGTAGTAAACACTGGCATAAGGATAGATATAAAGAGACAACTGAATTGAGAGAAATAAACCTTTATATTTAAGGTCAATTGATTTTTGACACAAAATTCAATGAAGAAAGAACAGTCATTTAAACAAAAAATGTTGGGAAAATTGTATCTCCACATGCGAAAAGGTCAACTCAGACATCACACCATACACAAAAATTAACTTAAGATGGATCAGAGACCTAAATGTGAAGGCTGAAATATAAAACATTTGGAAGAAAACAGGAGAAAATCTTCAGGAACTTGGGGTAGGCAAAAACATCCTCCATACAACACTGAAAGTATGAGCCATGAAAAGAAAAAATTGATAATTTGGACTTCATTAAAAATCAAAATTTTTGTGGTTCAAAGACATCATTAAGAAAATGAAAAGATAAGCCACAAATTGGGAGAAAATATTTTTGCAAATTACACGTATGATAAAGGACTATTATCTAGAATATACAAAAAACTCTTACAATTCAAAAATGAGAAGACAAAAAAAAACATATAAAAGTTGACCTAAGGTATGAATAAACATTTCACCAAAGAAGATATATGAATAGCAAATAAGTTCACAAAAGGAAGTTCCATCTCATTAGTCATTAGGAGAAAGGAAATCAAAACCACAATGAGATATCATATCATGCCCACTAGAATGGCTATAATCAAAAAGACAGATAATAGCAAATGTTGTCCAGGATGTGGAGAAATAGGAAACCTCACACAGTGCTAGTAAGAATATAAAATGGTACAGATGCTTTGAAAAAAGTTTGACAGTTTCTTAAAACTTAAACATAACTTTACCATATGACCCAGCAATTCCAGACCTACTCATTTAACCAAGAGAAATGATAACATATGTCCACACTAAGACTTGCATGCAAATATTCACAGCAATGTAATTCATAATAGCCTAGCAGTGGACATAACCCAAATGTCTATAAACCAGTGAATAGATAAACGAAATGTGGTATATTCATACAATGGAATATTCTCAGCAATAAAAAGGAATGAAATAGTGATACATGCTACAACATTAATAAACCTCAAAAACATTATTTTGAGTGAAAGAAGCCAGACACAAAAGACTACATATTGAATGATTCCATTTATATGAAATGTACAGAAAATGCAAATCTACAGAAATGGAAAGTAAATTAGTGGTTGCCTGAGGCTGGGGATAGGATAAAGATTAAGTGTAAATGGATATGAGAAATCTCACTAGAGTAATACAAATGTTTTGAAACGATTATTGTGCTTTTATACAACTCGGTAAATCTACATAAAGATCACTGAATTGCCCACCTAAAATGGGTGAATCTCATGATATGTTATTTGTTAAATAAATTTGTTAAAAGTCAGTAGCCACCAAAGGGAACATGATAGAAGATGTAAAGCTAACCTCTCAATCTCAACTTCAAATGTTTTCTATTCTTTATTAACCATTTAAAAAAAGAGAATAGTTCTCTAACTGCAAAGAATATAATAGAGAATATCTTTTCTGAAAGCATAAGATGATCCATTAGTAGAAAAGAAGCAAGTTCAAACTAACCTAGCCATAATCAAAGGGAAAGCTAGTTTTCTTCTATACATTTTCTTTGTAGAAGATACCCCATCTCAATATAAATGTATCCCGTCTCAAAAAGAATTAGTCCTGAATCCCATATTCTGAAGTCAGATAGATATTGGGGATATCATCCATGATATTTCTCCCAAAGGTCTTTTCCAACAGAACGAAAAGAAAGAAGGAAAGAAGGAGGGAGAAGGATGGAAGGGAAAAAGAAGAAAGAAAAGCCAACAAGTTCGAAGAAGAAACAAAATATTTGAGATTTGAAGACGCTCCAGTCAATCTCCAAGGTTGGAAAAATTTCACAAAGTTGGTGAATCAAATTCCCATGGCTCCCCGCTCTTAGGGCCAGTTTGCAGGGAGAAGAGCCCAGTGCTACTCCACACTCCCCGCCCCTCCACCCCCCCCACCCCCCCGCCAGCACACACACACCCTCACACTCGATTCCTGAATAAATACAAACACAAGTTATACCAAAGGACTCCAAGCAAAACCCAGCTACTCCCTGAATTGATTAACTCTAGGGTCAACCAAAGTGACCAAGTACCTTAACTTCTGATAGCCAGGAAAATACACAAACAGCTACCTACTTATGGAAGTCCCCAATGCCAAGGAGAATGCAGCCTGTCCCAAACCCCAAGTCAGATTATTCTTCACAGGTTCCTGTGATCTCTTTAATAATGATGTTCCCTTTTTTCTTTCAACTGAGAGGTTGCTGATCATTAGACAGTCAAGATTCTTCTAAAGAAGAAATACAAATTGGGAGGTTTCAGAACATGTGTCTGCAAATCCAAAACCTACGGCTGCTTCTGTCCGGGGTTAGCCCTGAAATGGAAACTAGAGTATATGTGTTTAACTTATTGTCAACTATGACCAGATCCTAATCAATGCTATTTTCTATTGCCTTCAGCCAGAAGAAGAATTCAAGTCAGGAAAGGCTTGTAAAGGAATGATGTTGGGGAGATGACAGGGGTCTAGTTCTCCTTTAAGAACTGGGACCCTTTCTTTGATAGGCTGGAGAGAAGGGTGTGAGAAATGAACCTCCTGCTGACACAAAGAAGGGGTTCTCATAACTGTTTACTTTACCCACATCAGCTCTGAACATCTATCAGACAAAAGGTGGCTTGTTCCTTTGCAGACTCAGTGATCTGCGGAATTGGCTGAGGTAGTTCCAAAAGGTGTTCGGCCAGTGCAAATGCATGAGCTTGAAGAAGGGCTTGCCAAGTCCTGTTAAGGTTTATAGAAGTCAAGAAGCCATGGCATTCCAGCTCTGCTCATATTTCTCCAGCTCGGCTTAAGTTTTGTGCCTGCAGTTCACTGGCTTTTTTGTATTTTGATTTTCATTAACACAGAAGGCTTGCTGTTGGCAATAACGCCTTGGAACGTCCTTGCTGGAGCTTAACATTTCAGCACATTTTGCATTGCCGAATGATGGGGTTGTGGTTTGCCAGGAAGGGACTGTTAACGCTTTCCTCCTAGAACTGGGTAGAACTATCCCTGTGCAAACCTCTGCTAGTTTAAACAAAGCTTCTGTAAAGGCAAAGCAAGAGAAAAGCTGTTATAAATGCTTTTATAGGCTGCATCGGTGATTTACAACCTGCTTTATTAATCCTATAAAAAGGCACAGCTGAACGCCTTTAAGTTACATGCATACAGATGACTAATTAAATACACAGTTAAAAGTCTTGACCCAGCACAATTCTCACCATTAAAGAAATGTCTTGAATTCCCCTCTAGGCAAAAGTTTTTGGATGAATTTGTGGGTGGAAGAGGATGGGGTGGGGTGTGGAGGGAGAAGGATGACATCCTAGATGACAGCAGGTGAGAGAGCAGAGGGGAAATTGAGTTTCTGCTGGTTCATGTTTACCCACCCTTCACACTTACTAATGACAACAACACGGCAGCCATATGACCGCCCGACACTGCCAAAAGCCACTTCCTCTGACCTCTGACAATGACTGGGCTACGGTTAGGTTGAGTGGGGATGAATTACAGTGGCTTTGGATACAGAAAGAATAATAGAATCCTAACATTCGGGTTAGGAAGCATCTAAGCAGACTTGCTGACCCCAATTGGTTTATACCTTTAGAAACTGAGACTTGAGGATGAGAGGATTTTTTTTCCATCATAGGACTAGTTATCAGCAAAACCAGGATGAGGACCCAGAAGCGACCTCTACAACATTAACCTTTCCGAGACACCATTCATTCCTGAGGCTGTGTTGCCAGAAGACACAACATATTTTGATGGGGGAGAGAGGGGATTAGTGGAAGGCAAGTCAGGTAGGATATGATTCCAAAACTCTAAATGTTTGCCAAACCACTTATCAGAGACATAAAAGGCCCTTTCAGTTTTAAGGTTTTGGGGAGGGATTGGGAGAGGCGGGAGTGGCCTTTCCCATCAAGGGACAAGCCCCAGCAATTCTTCCCTCAGCTAAGTGGGGTTTTCTTTGTTGGCTGGCCCTCTCACAAAGTCTGGCTCTGTACAAAACATTTTTAGAAACTCCCAAACCAGGCTGTGAAAGTGTTGTGCAAGTACACTGGGGCAAAGGTCAGGAAGATTGGATAGCGCTCCTGCGGGGCTGCTTGGGGCAGCGGGTGTTACTCCTCTTGCATTAGCACTTGAGGTGACCCACCAAGGTCAAGGTTACCTCCACACCTACAGGCTGCCCAAATAAAGACCGCAGCTGAGAACTTTTCTTCCCCTTGCACAGCTCTACCTGCTTTGTCTGCTTCCCTCATGACCCTGGATCCATTTCCTCAGTTCCAAAACAGAAGACAAGTTTTCTTCCCTCTTTATATATGGAGCACGGAGCCTAGCTGTTGCCTCTACACAGAAACATGGTCCTCTTTGCCCTTACTGTTTTTTATTTATCTTCCACCCCTTTCACCAGCTAATTCCTATCCGTTATTCAAGTTTCAGCTCAGATGTCTTGAAAGTTCAAGTCAGAGAAGTCTTTCTGGATCCCAGGAGTAGATCCAGGGCTCCCTCATCCGCTCCCACAGGAGGCTTTGCATACCTTTGTCATAGAAAGCACTCATCACACTCTCTTCTAATTGTCTAGGTTCAGGTTGTTTCTATCTGCTGACTATAGGCTCCATGAGGGCAGGAACCATGTTCTCTTATTCACCATTGTATCTCTGGTATATATATATTATGGTGCCTGACATATAGAGGGGTGCTTATAAAACACAAGCAATTCTTAAGCAGATAAATGTCCCTCTTTGTTTCTCACCATCTCTCCATTGCTTTCCATATCTGAAAACAGTTTAATAGAATATAATTTTTCATTAAAATAAAAAAGTATTTTACTTTAAACACAGAGAAGTGGAAGAAAATGACTCAATGCAGGGATTGGATTAGTTTCACAGGGTTGCCATAACAAAATGCCAAAGACTGGGTGGCTTACACGACAAAAATTTATTGTCTCGAGGCCAGAAGGCCAAATCAAGATGTCAGCAGGAATGGTTCCTTCTGATTACTATGAAGGAAGGATCTGCTCCAGGCCTCTCTCTTTGGCATGCAGATGGCTGTCTTCAAGTTCACATGGCATTCTTTCTGTATGACTGTTTGTCTCCAAGTTTCTCCCTTTTTATAAGGACACCAGTTATATTGGATTAGGACCCTCCCTAATGACCTCATTTTAACTTGATTACCTCTGTAAAGACCCTAATCTCAAATAAGGTCACATTCTGAGGTACTGGGGGTTAGGACTTCAAAAAATGGATTTTGGGGGACATGATTCAACCCATAATAGGAATAGTGGATGTCATTGCAACTACAGCTGGCCACTTGAAAGACTAAAATCACAATGAAATAAAAATATCTCAACATTCTCTGTAGGCTGGATACAGTCACTTCTAATAGAGTTTTGAAAGCCAGGCTAGCATATTCTAGGGATATCATCTCCAAATTGAAGGCTTAGGATTTTCAAAACCCTCCACCAGAGTGTTCAACTAGAATATAAGGTGCTGCAGACACACTTTGCTAAAAGAACCCCCTGGATCACTTGTCACAAATAACTGCAGCCCTTTCCCCTCACAATCATTTCTGTGACCATGCCAAGAAGCAAAGGGAAACTGAGTTTCCCAAGGGCATTATGGGGTTTCCATCCCTTGTTCTAAACTTGCACTATTATTCCCAGAATAACTGTGATATTGGAATTTGATCCATAATCCGGATGAGTAATCAGCTAAAGTCACTTAGAGGTAAAACATGCCTCTGCTTGCCGATTCAGCGTTTCTTTTGTAAGTGCTCTTTATATATGAAGGAAGGTGGCTCTTAATGTGGCCCATTTTTTCCCCAAGGTTCCAAATTTCAGTTTTATTTATGAATTTTTCCCTGCCAAAATTTTAAATGCTTATGTAGTCAAGCAATAAGTCTTTTCCTTTTTATCTTTTACTTTTCCCATGTGTTTTCCTCTCAGGAGCCTTGCTGATTCCCTAATGGCATCCTCCATCCCCTGCCTCCTAACACCAGGAGTTCTTCATGGAGTCTTGAGGAACTGCACAGGCTCCTTAAGTGATAGGATTTCTTTTTTCAGAGGTGGCTTTGCAATATCCTGGATAAGACACATTTAATAGCATCAAATAGCACTTCTTTTATAGTGTTTGTCATATTTTATGTAATTGGGTAGATGTCTGTATCTCCCACCAGACTGACCTCCACTGAAGACAGAGACTATGTCTTATTCACTGTTTTAGCCCTGGAACCTAACCCTCTGTGTTCAACACAGGTGAATGCCACTGGTGAATACCTATCCAACATCTGTGAATTCCATCACTGGGGGACCTCTCCTCTCACCTGGGTGCCCCTTATCCTTTAAGCATCCATGTCTTGCATGTTAAATTCCCTCAGATTATTCAAAACTCAGCATCGGATAACAACATCAATGGTCAGAGATATGGTAATAATGGTCACATGGTATTAAGACAATGGTCACATGGTATTAAGTGGTCATGTGACCCCATTCCAAAACTAGTTTTATTAGCAAAAAAGAGCAAAGAACTAAATCCTTTGGAGTCACTCAAATTCTATTTCTAGGCCTATTTTGCCTACATATGTGGCTGAACCAGAGTATACTTTCTCACCCAACACCTTGACTATTTAAGTTAACCTTTATCATTCACTCCTTCTCAGAGTCACGCAATCAACAAAAGCCCACACCTTAGTAGCTTCCATTTTGCTGTTACTGTTCATAAAGGAGAGAAGCTAGACGTTTATTGAGAATTTGATGCTGTAAAAAGAATTCTAGATACAAACTGGGCCATTAAATAGAATAACAGAATAATGGGAATCTTTTTCTCAGAATACACGTGTGGCAACCACAACACTCTCCCACTCATTTTTTCTTCCCTCACTTACCACTGCTGAAAACAGAGAAGACACAGGCTTGCTGAACTACTCTAAACCTAGGAAACCAAGTGTAATGATTTTATTCAAGTAAAATAACCCCTCTTTGTGTTTCTCAGTTCCATCTCAGCAAATTTAGGCTGCTACTCAGGAGCTGGGCAAGCATGTGAAGGGAGAGAATGAGAAGAATGAAGTGGGATGTGTCTGTCAAATCCAGCATAAGTTTGCTTTTGGATTTGCTATGAAAGTGACTCATTTCATAAACGATACAGCTGCTGTAGGAGGCAGCCTTGTCAGATCTGACGGATGGCAGTGTATCTCTGGATCTTCTGCAGTTGTCGGGGCAGACAGGCTTTGGGGCCAAGCAACCATATCATGTACATCTTGAGTCAATAAGAAATATGAGAACTCTTCCTACCAATGGTAAAAATAAGGCAAAGTTCTCTGAACAGTGGGACTCTGGATCCACTCTACACGCTGGCCCCAGCCTACCTTTTGAACACAGTTTCACATCTAACCTATCCAAGTGCACCTGCTTTGCAAGGGAGTTCTGGAGAGTCACTCTTCCTTTCATAGAACAAGGTCAATCTCAGTTGGTCCCCAAGTAGGAAAGCTTGGGTTGGGGAATGGATAAATGATAGCTAGTATGAGGAAAGAATGGATTTCTGGCAAATGGGAGCTTGCAAGCACAAATCAGGGGGGTGGATAATGAGCCCTCTTCCCTTTTTTAAAGTGTCAGTATAGCCTCATTCCTCATTTCTAGCAGAAATAATCAAAGAGAACCAAGAATTATCACCCACGAGCTGCTTGCAGATAGGAGGGCGTGGCAGAGCTTTTCTCCACCCTTCTCCTCCATTCAGCCTCAAAGGGCAATGAGCTTTGCTCTGCTTTGACCTCTTAACTCCTAGAAAGCCTACATTCTGGCCAGGAAACGCACTAATGTGACAGAGGGAATGTGATTGGAAGAACTCTGGAAAAGTCTTCTCAGCCAAATACCTCAATATACACCAATTCTCATGGTCTCTAAAAGCTCCACCATAAGATCTTTCTTTGCTTTTAGACACTGAAGGTATCTGTGAAAATGCAATCACAATAGTAAAACATTAAGCCATTTCTTACAAGACATTTCTAAAGGAACTTGATTCCGGTTGAATTTCTCAGGGCAGAGCTCCCACCTCCAACAGCTACCAGAGCGCACCGCCATCTCCCTTCTGCCCTCAATTGTGTTCTCTCATCTTTTTTTTTTTTTTTTAACATCTTTATTGGCATATAATTGCTTTATAATGTGTGTTAGTTTCTGCTTTATAACAAAGTGAATCAGCTATACATATACATATAACCCCATATCTCCTCACTCTTGCATCTCCCTCCCACCCTCCCTATCCCACCCCTCTAGGTGGTCACAAAGCACCGAGCTGATCTCCCTGTGCTATGCAGCTGCTTACCACGAGCTATCAATTTTACATTTGGTAGTGTATGTAGGTCCATGCCACTCTCTCACTTCATCCCAGCTTACCCTTCCCCCTCCCTGTATCCTCAAGTCCATTCTCTACGTCTGCATCTTTATTCCTGTCCTGACCCTAGGTTCTTAAGAACTATTTTCTTCTTTAGATTCCATATATATGTGTTAGCATATGGTATTTGTTTTCCTCTTTCTGACTTACTTCACTCTGTATGACAGACTCTAGGTCCATCCACCTCACTATAAATAACTCAATTTCGTTTCTTTTTAGGGTGAGTAATATTCCATTGCATATATGTTCCACATCTTCTTTATCCATTCATCTGTCGATGGACACTTAGGATACTTCCATGTCCTGGCTATTGTAAATAGAGCTGCAATGAACATTGTGGTACATCACTCTTTTTGAATTATGGTTTTCTCAGGGTATATGCCCAGTGGTGGGATTGCTGGGTTGTATGGTAGTTCTATTTTTAGCTTTTTAAGGAACCTCCATACTGTTTGTATCAATTTACATTCCCACCAACAGTGCAAGAGGGTTCCCTTTACTCCACACCCTCTCCAGCATTTATTGTTTGTAGATTTTTTGATGATGGCCATTCTGACTGGTAGGAGGTGATAACTCATCGCAGTTTTGCTTTGCATTTCTCTAATGATTAGTGATGTTGAGCATACTTTCATATGTTTGTTGGCAATCTGTATATCTTTTTTGGAGAAATGTCTATTTAGGTCTTCTGCCCATATTAGGAGTAGGCTGTTTGCTTTTTTGATACTGAGCTGCATGAGCTGCTTGTAAATTTTGGAGATTAATCCTTTGTCAGTTGGTTCACTTGCAAATATTGTCTCCCATTCTGAGGGTTTTCTTTTTGTCTTGTTTATGGTTTCCTTTGCTGTGCAAAAGCTATTAAGTTTCATTAGGTCCCATTTGTTTATTTTTGTTTTTATTTCCATTTCTCTAGGAGGTGGGTCTAAAAGGATCTTGCTGTGATTTATGTCATAGAGTGTTTTGCCTATGTTTTCCTCTAAGAGTTTTATAGTGTCTGGCCTTACATTTAGGTCTTTAATCCATTTTGAGTTTATTTATTTTTTATAAATTTTATTTTATTTATTTATTTTTAATTTTGGCTGCATTGGATCTCCGCTGCTGCACTTGGGCTCCCTCCAGCTGTGGCGAGCGGAGGCCGCTCCCCATTGCGGCGTGCGGGCTCCTCACCGTGGCAGCCTCTCCTGTTGCGGAGCACAGGCCCCAGGCACGCAGGCCCCAGCAGCCGTGTGCTTGGGCTCAGCAGTTGTGGCTCACGGGCTCTAAAGTGCAGGCTCAGTAGCCATGGCTCATGGGCCCAGTTGCTCCGCAGCATGTGGGATCCCCCTGGACCAGGGCTTGAACCTGTGTCCCCAGTGCCAGCAGGCGGATTCCCAACCACTGCGCCACCAGGGAAGCCCCTTGAGTTTATTTTTGTGTATGGTGCTAGGGAGTGTTCTAATTTCATTCTTTTATATGTAGCTGTCCAGTTTTCCCAGCACCACTCGTTGAAGAGGCTATCTTTTCTCCATTGTATATTCTTGCCTCCTTTATCAAAAATAAGGTGACCATATGTGCGTGGGTTTATCTCTGGGCTTTCTATCCTATTCCATTGATCTATATTTCTGTTTTTCTGCCAGTTCCATACTGTCTTGATTACTGTAGCTTTGTAGTATAGTCTGAAGTCAGGAAGCCGGATTCCTCCAGCTCCGTTTTTCTTTCTCAAGATTGCTTTGGCTATTCGGGGTCTTTTGTGTTTCCATACAAATTGTGAAATGTTTTGTTTTAGTTCTGTGAAAAATGTCATTGGTAGTTTGACAGGGATTGCATTGAATCTGCAGATTGCTTTGGGTCATATACTCATTTTCACAATGTTGATTCTTCCAATCCAAGAACATGGTATATCTCTCCATCTGGTGGTATCATCTTTAATTTCTTTCATCAGTGTCTCATAGTTTTCTGCATATAGGTCTTTTGTCTCCTTAGGTAGGTTTATTCCTAGGTATTTTATTCTTTTTGTTGCAGTGGTAAATGGGAATGTTTCCTTAATTTCTCTTTCAGATTTTACATCATTAGTGTATAGGAATGCCAGAGATTTCTGTGCGTTAATTTTGTATCCTGCTAGTTTAACAAATTCATTGATTAGCTCTAGTAGTTTTCTGGTAGAGTCTTTAGGATTCTCTATGTACAGTATCATGTCATCTGCAAACAGTGACAGCTTTACTTCTTCTTTTCCCATTTGGATTCCTTTTATTTCTTTTTCTTCCCTGATTGCTGTGGCTAAAACTTCCAAAACTATGTTGAATAATAGTGGTGAGAGTCAGCAAACTTGTCTTGTTCCTGATCTTAGTGGAAATGGTTTCAGGTTTTCAGCATTGAGAACAATGTTGGCTGTGGGTTTGTCGTATATGGCCTTTATTATGTTGACGTAAGTTCCCTGTTTGTCTACTTTCCAGAGAGTTTTTATCATAAATGGGTGTGCAATTTTGTTGAAAGATTTTTCTGCATCTATTGAGATAATCATATGGTTTTTCTTCTTCAATTTGTTAATATGGTGTATCACATTGATTGATTTGCATATATTGAAGAATCTTTGCGTTCCTGGGATAAACCCCACTTGATCATGGTGTATGATCCATTTAATGTGCTGTTGGATTCTGTTTGCTAGTATTTTGTTGAGGATTTTTGCATCTTTGTTCTTCAGTGATATTGGCCTGTAGTTTTCTTTCTTTGTGACATCCTTCTCTGGTTTTGGTATCAGGGTGATGGTGGCCTTGTAGAATGAGTTTGGGAGTGTTCCTCCTTCTGCTTTATTTTGGAAGAGTTTGAGAAAGATAGGTGTTAGTTCTTCTGTAAATGTTTGATAGAATTTGCCTGTGAAGCTATGTGGTACTGGGCTTTTGTTTGTTGGAAGATTTTCAATCACAGTCTCGATTTCAGTGCTTGTGACTGGTCTGTTTATATTTCCTATTTCTTCCTGCTTCAGTCTCAGAAGGTTGTGCTTTTTTAAGAATTTGTGCATTTCTTCCAAGTTGTCCATTTCATGGCATATAGTTGCCTGTAGTAATCTCTCATGATCCTTTGTATTTCTGCAGTTTCAGTTGTTACTTCTCTTTTTCATTTCTAATTCTATTGATTTTGAGTCTTCTCCCTTTTTTCCTTGACCAGTCTGGCTAATGGTTTATCAATTTTGTTTACCTTCTCAAAGTACTATCTTTTAGTTTTATTGATCTTTGCTATTGTTTCCTTCATTTCTCTTTCATTTATTTCTGATCTTTACGACTTCTTTCCTTCTGCTAACTTTGTTATTTTTGTTCTTATTTCTTTAATTGCTTTAGGTGTAAGATTAGGCTGTTTATTTGAGATTTTTCTTGTTTCTTGAGGTAGGATTGTATTGCTATAAAGTTCCCTTTTAGAACTGCTTTTGCTGCATCCCATAGGTTTTGGGCTGTGGTGTTTTCATTGCCATTTGTTTCTAGGTATTTTTTTATTTCCTCTGACTTTTTCAGTGTTCTCTTGGTTATTTAGTAGCGTATTGTTTAGCCTCCATGTGTTTGTATTTATTACAGATTTTTTTTCCTGTAACTGACATCTAGTCTCATAGCGTTGTGGTCAGAAAAGATAGTTGATATGATTTCAGTTTTCTTAAATTTACCAAGGCTTGATTTGTGACCCAAGAAATGATCTATCCTGGAGAATGTTCCATGAGCACTTGAGAAAAAAGTGTATTCTGTTGTTTTTGGATGGAATGTCCTATAAATATCAGTTAGGTCCGTCTTGTTTAATGTATCATTTAAAGCTTGTGTTCCCTTATTTATTTTCAATTTGGATGATCTATCCATTGGTGAAAGTGGGGTGTTAAAGTCCCCTACTATGATTGTGTAACTGTTGATTTCCCCTTTTATGGCTGTTAGCATTTGCCTTATGTATTGAGGTGCTCCTATGTTGGGTGTATAAATATTTACAATTGTTGGATTGATCCCTTCATCATTATATAGTGGCCATCATTATATAGTGGCCTTCTTTGTCTCTTATAATAGTTTTTATTTTAAAGTCTATATTGTCTTTTATGAGAATTGCTACTCCAGCTTTCTTTTGATTCCCATTTGCATGGAATATCTTTTTCCATCCCCTCACTTTCAGTCTGTATGTGTCCCTAGGACTGAAGTGGGTCTCTTGTAGGCAGAATATATACAGGTCTTGTTTTTGTATCCATTCAGCCAGTCTATATCTTTTGGTTGGAGCATTTAATCCATTTACGTTTAAGGTAATTATCAATATGTATGTTCCTATTACCATTTTCTTAGTTGTTTTGGGTTTGTTATTGTAGGTCTTTTCCTTCTCTTGTGTTTCCTGCCTAGAGAAGTTCCTTTAACATTTGTTGTAAGCTGGTTTGGTGGTGCCGAATTCTCTTAGCTTTTGCTTGTCTGTGAAGGTTTTAATTTCTCTTTCGAATCTGAATGAGATCCTTGTTGGGTAGAGTAATCTTGCTTGTAGGTTTTTCCCTTTCATCACTTTAAATAATGTCCTGCCACTCCCTTCTGGGTTTCAGATTTCCTGCTGAAAGATCAGCTGTTAACCTTATGGGGATTCCCTTGTATGTTATTTGTTTTTTTTCCCTTGCTGCTTTTAACATTTTTTCTTTGTATTTAATATTTGATAGTTTGATTAATATGTGTCTTGGAGTGTTTCTCCTTGAATTTATCCTGTACGGCACTCTCTGTGCTTCATGGAATTGACTATTTCATTCCCATGTTAGGAAAGTTTTCAACTCTAATGTCTTCAAATATTTTTTCAGTCCCTTTCTTTTTCTCTTCTTTTTCTGGGACCCCTATACTTCTAATGTTGGTGTGTTTAATGTTTTCCCAGAGGTCTCTGAGACTGTCCTCCATTGTTTTCATTCTTTTTTCTTTATTCGGATCTGTGGCAGTTATTTCCATTATTTTATCTTCCAGGTCACTTATCTGTTTTTCTGCCTCAGTTATCCTGCTATTGATTTCTTCTAGAGAATTTTTCATTTCATGTATTGTGTTGTTTATCATTGTTTGTTTGGTCTTTAGTTCTTCTAGGTCCTTGTTAAACGTTTCTTCTATTTTCTTCATTCTATTTCCAAGATTGTGGAGCATCTTCACTATCATTATTCTGAATTCTTTTTCAGGTAGACTGCCTATTTCCTCTTTATTTGTTTGGTCTGGTTGGATTTAACCTTGCTCCTTCATCTGCTGTGTTTCTCTGTCTTCTCATTTTGCTTACCTTACTCTTTTTGGGGTCTCCTTTTTGCAGGCTGCAGGTTCGTAGTTCCTGTTGTTTTTGGTGTCTGCTCCCAGTGGCTAAGTTTGCTTCAGTGGGTTGTGTAGGCTTCCTGGTGGAGGGGACTGGTGCCTGTATTCTGGTGGATGAGGCTGGATCTTGTCTTTCTGGTGGGCAGGACTGCATCCAGTGGTGTGTTTTGGGTTGTCTGTGAGCTTATTATAATTTTAGGCAGCCTCTCTGCTAATGGGTGGGGTTGTGTTCTTGTCTTTTTAGTTGTTTGGCATAGGGTGTCAAGCACTGTAGCTTGCTGGTCGTTGAGTGGAGCTAGGTGTTAGCATTGAGATGGAGATCTCTGGGAGAGTTTTTGCCATTTAATATTATGTGGAGCTGGGAGGTCTCTGGTGGAGCAATGTCCTGAACTCAGCTCTCCCACCTCAGAGGCACAGGCCTGACACCCGGCTAGAATACCAAGACCCTGTGAGCCACATGGCTCAGAAGAAAAGGGAGAAGGAAAGAGAAAGAGAGAGAGAAAGAAAGAAAAAAAGAAAGGAAGAAAGAAAGGAAGGAGAAGGAAAGAAAGAAAAGAAAGTTATTAAAATAAAAAAATATTATAAATAAAAAGAAATTAAAAACTAATAAAACAAAAAGAAAGATAGAAAGAAGAGAGCAACAAAACCAAAAACTCCACCAATGATAACAAGGGCTAAAAACTATCCAAGAAAAACCAGACAGGCAGAACCCTAGGACAAATGGTAAAAGCAAAGCTATACAGACTAAATCACACAAAGAAGCATACACATACACACTCACAAAAAGAGAAACAGGAATATATATATATGTATGTATGTATAAAAAAAAGAAGAGAGATACCAAATCAATAAACAAATCTACCAATGATAATAAACTCTAAATACTAAACTAAGATAAACATAAAACCAGAAACAAATAAGATGCAGAAAGCAAACCCCAAGTCTACAGTGGCTGCCAAAGTCCACTGCCTCAATTTTGGGATGATTCACTGTCTATTCAGGTATTCCAGAGATGCAGGGTACATCAAGTTGAGTTTGGAGATTTTCAATCTGCTGCTCCTGAGGCTGCTGGGAGAAATTTCCCTTTCACTTCTTTGTTCGCATAGCTCCTGGGGTTCAGATTTGGATTTGACCCTGCCTCTGCATGTAGGTCACCTGAGGGC
Source organism: Aethalodelphis obliquidens (assembly GCF_003676395.1). NCBI lineage: Eukaryota > Metazoa > Chordata > Mammalia > Artiodactyla > Delphinidae > Aethalodelphis > Aethalodelphis obliquidens. Next base: position 62,745,846 of record NW_020837948.1, on the reverse strand, counting down.
ATCTGTTCTTTGCCCAGACAGGACAGGGTTAAAGTTGCAGCTGAGTAGGGGGCTCTGGCTCAGTCAGGCCGGGGGGAGGGAGGGGTACAGAATGCGGGGCAAGCCTGTGGTGGCAGAGGCCAGCATGACGTTGCACCAGCCTGAGGCACGCCGTGCATTCTCCCGGGGGAGTTGTCCCTGGATCACAGGACCCGGGCAGTGGCGGGTTGTACAGGTTCCTGGGAGGGGAGGTGTGGATAGTGACCTGTGCCTGCACACAGCCTTCTTGGTGGCTGCAGCAGCAGCCTTAGCATTTCATGCCCATCTCTGGTGTCCACGCTGATAGCTGCAACTCGCGCCCATCGCTGGAGCTCGTTTAGGTGGTGCTCTGGATCCCCTCTCCTCGTGTCCCATGAAACAACAGTCTCCTGCCTCTTAGGCAGGTCCAGAGTTTTTCCCGGACTCTCTCCCAGCTAGCTGTGGCGCACTAGCCCGCTTCAGGCTGTGCTAATGCAGCCAATCCCAGTCTTCTCTCTGGGATGTGACCTCCAAAGCCTGAACCTCAGCTCCCAGCCCCCGCCTGCCCCGGCAGGTGAGCAGACTAGCCTCTCAGGCTGGTGAGTGCTGGTTGGTACTGATCTTCTGTGTGGGACTCTCTCCACTTTGCCCTGTACACCCTTGCTGCTGCGCTCTCCTCCGTGGCTCCGAAGCTTCCCCGCCACCACCTCCCATCTCCGCCAGTGAAGGGGGTTTCTAGTGTGTGGAAACTTTTCATCCTTCACAGCTCCCTCCAAGAGGTGCAGGTCCTGTCCCTATTCTTTTGTCTCTGAGTTTTTTTCTTTTTTTTTTTGCCCTACCCTGGTACGTGGGGAGTTTCTTGCCTATTGGGAAGTCTGAGGTCTTCTGCCAGCGTTCAGTAGGTGTTCTGTAGGAGTTGTTCCGCATGTAGATGTATTTTTGATGCATTTGTGGGGAGGAAGGTGATCTCCACATCTTACTCCTCTGCCATCTTGAAGGTCTCTCCCTCCCATCCTGTTTTACATCTATTTTTCTCTTCAGATAGGACTTAGTCTTCGAAGTGTGACTAGGTTAGACGCTCCTGACTCAATGTTTGGCCCAACAACATTGGTATCACCTGGGAGCTTTAAGAAATGTAGACTCTTAGGGACTTCCCTGGTGGCACAGTGGTTAAGAAGCCGCCTGCCAATGCAGGGGACACAGGTTCAAGCCCTAGTCTGGGAAGATCCCACATGCTGTGGAGCAACTAAGCCTGTGTGCCACAACTACTGAGCCTGCACTCTAGAGCCCGTGAGCCACAACTACTGAGCCCTCGTACCACAACTACTGAAGCCTGTGCAACAAAGAGAAACCACCGCAATGAGAAGCCCGCACACCACAACGAAGAGTAGACCCCGCTCGCCGCAACTAGAGAAAGCCTCTACGCAGCAATGAAGACCCAATACAGCCAGAAATCAATCAATCAATTTATTTATTAAAAAAAGAAATGCAGACTCTTAGGCCCCACTGGAGATCTGTTGAATCAGAATGTGCATTTAAACTGGTGATGTATACACACGCTGAAGTTTTACAAGTCCAGCTTTAGGTCCTCTTTCCAGAGACCCCACTCAAGAACTTTCATCTTCCACATCCTCAACATTTAAACCACTGTCCCTAGGAGTTCTGGGCTCATCCAACCAACCTGTCAGTATCATCAGCCTTCAGGTCACCAGATAGTTTCTCTCAGGGATTCATGGAGTCACTCACCCCTCAGTACCAAGAAGGCAGCCTTTATCTTACCCTGGGAGGTACTTTTATAGAGACGTTTTGAAGTTCCATTGAAGCCATGCATGTATCTCTTCTGGTTGACCTCTATTCCATCATAATTAGGGGACAAGGTGTTTACTTACGTCCCTGGGTGCTGACAAGGAAGAAAACTGCAAACACCCCCCAGATTTACCAGTGGAGTTGGGGCTGATAACTCACTTTAGCCCTAACTCCCCCCAGACCAAGGATTTGTACCAGTTGTTCTCTTAATGGGACTTCACTTGTGTAAACCAATATGGAGTATCCTTTACAAACTCCCTTTAACAATGTCAACGTTCCAGGAAGAAGGGGCATCCTAAGGGTTTGTCCCACATTTTTTAAAGCCTTTTATTTTGAGAAAATTGTAGATTCACATGCAGTTGTAATAAATATTGGGTCAGCCAAAACGTTCGTTTGTTTTCCGTAAGATGGCTCTAGTAGTGCTTAGTTGTCTTTAACTTCATTTGAAACAATTTTGTTAGATTGTATGTGACAGCTGTCATATCAGCGTGCATTTAAAGAAAAATCAAAATTGGAGTAATTTTTGTGTAGCCATTTTAATATTGCAGATGGAAGAAAAAAGCAACATTTTCAGCATATTATGCTTTATTATTTCAAGAAAGGTAAAAACGTAACTGAAATGCAAAAAATGACTTGTGCAGTGTATGGAGAAGGTATTGCGACTGATTAAATGTGCCAAAAGTGGTTTGCGAAATTTCGTATTGGAGATTTCTCACTGGACAATGCTCCACGGTCGGGTAGACCAGATGAAGTTGACAGGGATCAAATTGAGACATTAATTGAGAACAATCAACGTTATACCATGCAGGAGATAGCCAACATAGTCAAAATATCCAAATCAAGCACTGAAAATCATTTGCACCAGCCTGGTTATGTTCATCGCTTTGATGATTGGGCTCCACATAAGTTAAGCAAAAAAACCCTTCTTGACCATATTTCTGCATGAAACTCTCTACTTAAACATAATGAAAACACTCCATTTTTAAAACAAATTGTGATGGGCAACAAAAAGTGGATACTGTACAACAATGTGGAATGGAAGAGATCACGAGGCAAGTGAAATGAACAACCACCAACCACACCAAAGGCTGGTCTTCACCCAAAGAAGGTGATGTTGTGTATATGGTGGGATTGGAAGGGAGTCCTCTATTATGAGCTCCTTCTGTAAAACCAAATGATTAATTCCAACTGAAAGCAGCATTTGATGAAAAGCATCCACAGAAAATGCATAATCTTCCATCAGGATAATGCAAGACCACATGTTTCTCTGATGACGAGGCAAAAACTGTTACAGTTTCGCTGGGAAGTTCTGATGGATCTGCCGTATTCACCAGACACTGCACCTTTGGATTTCCATTTATTTCGGTCTTTACAAAATTCTCTTAATGGAAAAAAATTTCAATTCCCTGGAAGACTGTAAAAGGCATCTGGAACAGTTCTTTGCTCAAAACGAGAAAAAGTTTTGGGAAGATGGAATTAGGAAGCTGCCTGAAAAATGGCAGAAGGTAGTGGAACAAAACGGTGAATACGCTGTTCAAATAAGGTTCTTGGTGAAAATGAAAAATGTGTCTTTATTTTTACTTAAAAACCAGAGGAACTTTTTGGCCAACCCAATAATAGAGAGATGTCGCATCCCCTTCACCCAGTTCCCGCCAGTAGTAATATACTGCAAAACTATGGTTCAATATCACAACCATGGTTTATGCCCCTGTCTGCCATATGGCTCTCTCTGCCCACACTCACTTTGATTCTGCAGACCGCCTTCATGTTTCCCACTCCTCTGAGTACCTTCCAAATCGCTTATCAACATCAGCTGCAATCCCTTTGTGTCTTGTTCCGATCATAATCTCCTAATCCTCCCCAGATGCCACGCCAAGCCCAGCAGTGCAGCGGAGCCTGCAACCACAGCTCATGACTCAGCACCTCAGACAGAAGAGCTGAGCCTCTGGCCCCAGGGACCTAGGCCAGCGCTAGCCACTCACTCTTTCCAAGCCCAAGGGGCAATTCTGTCTCCATTCCTATTCTGCCAGGAATAAAGCAGAACTATTTCTGCAAGGCAGAAAGGCAGAGAGTGCAGCCTGAATTGAACAAGGCGAGAACAGGCGCCTGCTGATAAGGAAGTCCATGCAGGGGGCGGACACAGCCTTAGCACTGGAATTTTTACCACATGGGCCAGGACTTTCCTCGGTTCTAAGCATCAGGATGATAAGTATAACAATGTTAGTTATCATTTATGGAGTATTTGATGTGCGCCAGGAACTTTTAAAGTATACTTTCCGTGTATCAGCTCACCAAATCCTCATAGCCACTCTACTAGTTAAACAGGAGGGAAGGGGGCAGGGCACAACCTTTGAAAGAATGACATAGCCTGAGGACATGACGTAAACTGATTAGAACCAAACGGGTCCAAGATGGCAGAGAAGTCGACTTCCACTAGACCTTGAGCCTAAGTATACGTTCACTGTAACACATCAGCAAGCTAAATGACACACCCACAGGCGCCACGACAGTTCCAAGACCGACCATAAGGATCAAAAAGTGGGCAGTGGCCCAATTCCTGGAAATCCCCTCCTCTTCCTAAAATAGCTGGAATACTCCTCCCACTCATTAGCCTATGAAATTACCCGCCCCTATAAAAACTGACAACCCCTTTCCCTGGTGCCTTTTCTCACCTTCTGAGATGGCCCACACTCTGTCTGTGGAGTGTGTTTCTCTCTAAACAAATCCACTTCTTACCTATCACTTTGTCTCTCACTGAATTCTTTCTGCCATGAGACATCAAGAACCTGAGCTTCATTAAGTCCTGAAACCAGCTGTGTGATCTCAACTGGAAGACCATGGGTTTTGGCCAGGTTTGAATCCCAGCACGTGGGTTGTTCAAGTCCCAATCTGAGGTGTATGGTTTCACAAGGACAGTTCTATTCTCTTCTCCATTCTACTAGTAAGGAATCTGGGACGTGACATAACACAGGGATTTAAAGCGGCCAACTTCAACACCCAATTAAACTCATTCCCTCTCAAATGAGTAGACATCTGCAGCTCCTGGTTCTACAAACATTAAGAGAAAGTCCTGTGTCCCCTTCCTACTAATGCAGACCCAAATCATTTGCAAGCAGGGAAGGAGAGTCCATGCGGGGTGGGGAGCATGTCACAGGCAACAGCTGTGCCACCTATTAATCAACCTTTAGTTCTTGTCTGAAGCGTTGGGTGGTGGTGCCTTGTCCACATAAAGCAATGTCTTTCTGGCAGTTTACACATTCTACAATGAAGGAAGGCAACCAAAAAGTTGCTACCTATACAAAAACGTTTGAGAGGATATGGTATGCAGCAAGCTTCAGGCAAGGGATGCAGGCGAGCACGGTTCTCATCCACCTACTCATGGTTCTGTGGCATGCCACAAGCCAGCAAGGACACAGTGCAGCTTCATGGCATGCCACAGCCCCAAATGCATATTTGTCACATACCATTCACTCTGACAACATGCATTCCACGTGCCCCGGCATCCTGCAACTCTTGCTGTTTTGCCTTCAGATGCGGAAGCTTGCTCACAGTAGATACTTCTTGATAGAGGACCTCTGAGCCCAAGCTGAATGTTATTTGACCACTGTGTCAGATTCTTTTCCCCTCTCGCTCTAAGCCACACCTCCATATTCTTCACACACCCCAGCTTGCCTGGTCTGCTAAATATTTCGTACTGTCCAGAAGAGGACTGCCTTCTAGACAATCCCGTCTCCTTAATTAACCAGGCTTGTCATGGGACCTCCTGACACTGAGGGCTGCCAAGAACAACTTGGAATTCTTGCAGTCAACACACTCCATGCACCTCCCAGCCTCCCCTCACACTCGGGGAGCCCCACCTTTCCTGGGCACATTCCATCCCCACTCATCCCACCCACCCTGCTCCTTCATTCCATTTTTGGGTGGTGCCACTGAAGCCTGTAAGCTGCTCTCTTCCCTTAGGCAAGGGATTGGGGTTTGACAGTTTTATCTACATTATGTGGTCTAGGGCAATATTTTAGGATTTAATAATCAGAAGGTGGAGGCTTCCAGTGCTCATGCTTATGCTAAGAACATTCCCAGGTATCAGTAGTGTTCAGAATCACTGTGTTATCAACAATCCACGTGGACCTTAACATTCCTGGCACAACCTTCATTACCAGGTTGGGCACAAAATTTTAAGGCATGGGGGGGTAAAGTTGACTTTACCCACCGCCCCCAATTCCTTATTCTACGGCTCCTAAGTAACAAATATCTTCTACTTAATGACCCCCTCCCTTGCTTGCTTGCTTGCTTTCATCTTTGCTTTTTATATATGCTGTTTTGTACGTTTCATGTATGTTCATAAACTGGTTTCAATCCTTCCTGGTTCTAAATGGTGGAAGGAAGGGAGAGATGGAGGGAGGGAGATGCAAACAAAAGTAAGAAATTCCAGACAGAACTCTGTCCACAGCAAATAAGCTCAGACTGCCTTAGAAATTTAGGTTTTCCATCCACGCAAAGCAAGGGGCAACCAAGGGGCAGGAAGCATCTGAAATCTGATAGGTAAGCACTGAATAGCTCAAATTTCTTGTATTCCACGCACATCTTCATAAGTGTGTTAAAATTTCTGATTCTCTTTCTCCATTTGTAAAATGAGGTGGGAATTATGAAACTAGACCACAATAACCAGCATAAGACAACCTCTTATAAAATATGGGCATTACAAACACAAAGTAGCATTATTAGGGTAAATTTAAAACTCTGTTCCAAGCAGTGTAATAATTATTGGAACAAAAGAATCATTTGTCACTACTGTCTAGGTAGAACAGCAAATGCTAATTCCAGTTTAGAAAAACCCTAGTTTTGATAAAAAAAAAATACTTGATAATTATGGGAATGAGTACAAATAGCTTAAAGCACCCCAGCCACTTTCCTCACTTTTGATCTTAGAAAGAGCACCTTTCTTCAGTTCCTCTTAGAAAGAAATGACCCGGGAGCAATCTGTTTCATATTTCACATGCTCGGCCTCTTTTTGCTTTCTGTTGCTGGGTCCTCCATCTCTGTACTAACTGTGGCCCCTTCTCTGCTCACTTTACACCCTCTCCCTTCCAGTGTTTCTGTAATTCCTAATGGGGATACTATTGGCATTTTGGCTGGGACAATTCATCATGTGCAACTGTCCTTTATATTGCAGGACAGTTAGCATCCTTGATCCCCTCGCAGTCCTGCCAGCAGTACCACCTCTAGTCACTGTGCTAACCAAAAACACCCTTGTATATTTCAAAATGGCCCTCGGAGAGGCAGCGCCACTCACAAAGTTTGAGAATTTCTGTGTCGCTTTACCATTCCCAGTCCAAATATCTCCCCTATGTGTTAGTCCACTGTTGACTAGATAGTCTCACTTGGATGATGCAAAAGGACTTTAACCGCCTGTCTAAAGCAGAACCCATCATCTCCCACTTCCCCAAATCTGATTTTCCTCATGAATTCCTATCTCTGTTGACCACATGTAATCATCAAAGCCAGAAACCTAGGTATCAACTTTCACTCCTTCCTCTTCTTCAAATCCCACATCAATTAATCACCAAGTTCTACCTCTTTAATAATTTTGTATCCATCTCTTTCTCTCCCTCACTATATAATAACCGTTTCTTTCCCAAACCAGAGATCAACATAAGATCTTCAGCCTGCTGGTTGGCTGTGAAAGTCCTCCCAATAAACTGTGTAATGATCAAATGAGTTTAGAGGGAATCATTGGATAATAAACATCATAAGTATATAAACTCCTATACTTCTTATTGAGTAAAGATATAGTTCTATTCAGAACCTTTGTTTCTCTAAATTCTTTTATTACTAGACAGTGAACTTCCTAGAGTAGATGTGTTAAGGCAGCTTTCGTTCCAACTAAGTGAGCTAAGGTCAAAATGCTTGTGCACCGCTATCCTAGATAATAAGTTCTTAAATATACTAACTTGAATCTCATCCTTTTCCTCTCCCTCTTCTTTCCAAGTCTGTTCTCCTCTTTCTAAAATACTTACTTGCAATTGTCACACCTCTGCTGAAATTTGTTCAATGGATTTTTGTCACCTAAAACATACATCTTGGTTGACCTCATGTGAAATATATGGTTATGGTCCCTCTCAACCTCTTCAGCTTCTCTCTGTCTCTCTACCTCGGTCTCCAAATTTCACATGAAGCTCTAGCAATGCCAAACTCTTTGAGTTTCAAACACTACACCTTGTAGTTCTGTTCCTCCCTACTTTTACACATGTAGCTCTCTCAGCCTGGAATTGCTTCCCATTGATTTGACTTCACTTATGTTTTAAAAGTATCAATGTTGGGCTTCCCTGGTGGCGCAGTAGTTGAGAGTCCGCCTGCCGATGCAGGGGACACGGGTTCGTGCCCCGGTCCGGGAGGATCCCACATGACGCGGAGCAGCTGGGCCCGTGAGCCATGGCCGCTGAGCCTGCGCGTCCGGAGCCTGTGCTCCGCAACGGGAGAGGCCACAACAGTGAGAGGCCCGCGTACCGCAAAAATAAAATGAAATAAAAGTATCAATGTTGATACTGTATAGAAAACAGACTTTAGGAGGCCAGAGTAGAAGCAGGGAGACCAGAGCTGATTGACGGTGGCTTAGCCCATGGTGATAGCAGTTAAGGTAGAGAATAGTGCTCAGATTCTCATATGTTTCTAAGGTTTCAATTTTATACATCTTATTTAAAAGACTATCAAAAATTTTAAACTAGTTGACATGTGGGAAAACTGAGTCACAAGGTAATCAAGTATCTTGTCAGGATTATACCTGAAAGTTCCATGATTCATTTTCTCACATAAAGAGATTCTGTGTCAAAAAAACCCCTGATACTCTTTGTAAACTGAGCAGGGGTCTCATTTCTATCTCTCTTGAGGATCTTAAAAGATAAGTGCTTATATTAATTATCTTGAAAATAATTCCCCATTTGAGGTTTTTTTTTTTTTTAAGCAATGCTCATCATAAGAAAAACCATAAAATTAGTAAAGTTTCTCTCTGGCTTTTAGCTTTCTCTTCTTTTCCAGCACTCTTCTCTTAAACTCATAGTATTCCCATATCCTCATAAGGTTCTTTATCCTATTAACTGCATTGGTAATAGTAACAGTAGTAGTAGCAATAGTAGGAGTAGTGGAAATAGTAGTGATAATATAATACATTAACTGACATTCATGGAATCTTGCCATGCTAAAGGTTCATGCAGAGTATCTCATTTAATTCTTATAGGAACCCTAAGAAGTAGGTAGTATACTTACCCCCATTTTGCAGGTAAGGCAATAGAGGTTCTGAAACATTATATAATTTGTTCAAGATCATTCACCTAACAAACTGTGGAGTGAAATTCAATCCCAGATTTCATGTCCTGTTCCCTTATCCACTACACCATATTGGCTCCCTTATAGGCATTTTATCTAGTTTCCAATTATCATGTAATTATAGATTAATCTAATAAAGGATTTTAAATAATGTCTTAAAATTAAAAATATAAGTTTTTGTTTATTGTAGAAAATTTGGAAAACCTAGAAAAGCACAAAGCAGAAAATATTTCTATAATCATAGGCAGGGATAGCTATTAATATTTTTGTATTCTCTACATCATGCTTATAATAGGTTAATATTGTTGTGATTAAGCACACTTTTTTGTAATCTAATTTTTTCAACTTAATAAAATTGTTAAAACAGTTTCGCATATCACTAAGTTATATTTATAAAAAATATTTTTCTGTAGTTAAATGGTATGTCATTATGTGGATATACCAACAAATTTATTCCACCAATCCCATACCATTGGACACTTAGGTTAAATTTTTTACTTATTATAAGTTAAATTTTTTTATTATAATTAATTCTGTAAAGAATACTTGCATACATGTCTGATTATTTTCTCTGGATAAAGCCCTAGGAGAAAAATTCCTAGTTCAAAAATAGAAAATGCTTAAGCTTTTTTCTCATTTTGCCAAAATGTCTTCCTGAAAGATTGTTCAAACTTAAGCACCAACCAGTAGTTTTTTAATGTGGCCTACTTCCATACACTCCAGCTAATGCTCAGTATTAACTGTTGCTATTTTTATTATCTGGAGTTGTTTTCTTTTCCTTTTAATAGTTCATCCCATTTACTTTATTTTTAAAATCACAAAGGGAAGGACTTTTGCTTCCACTCATGAAGGAGTAGTAACTGTATGGTATTTGCACCCCTCCCCCCCATAACCCATAAACACTACAGAATTGGACAAAATGTATGAAATATATGTTTTCAGATATTAGATAACAGACAGTATAAATCTGTGATCCCTGAGAGTATAATTTGCACCCTAGAGCCAATTTATTTCCTAACCTTGGGGCAGGGCAGGAGAGCCCATGCAGAGCGTGGCAACTTCTCTGAGTTGAGGAGAGAGAGATAGGAGCTTGGAAAGGCTGAGGCAGCTAAAAATTGCAGGGAAGCATTCCAGAGAGGAAAGAGCTACACAAAACAATTGCTCCGGAAAACTGCATAGGAGTCTCATTGAGTCTCAGGCTGAATCCAAAAGTGAACATGTGTAATGAACACCGCAAAAACAGGCAAAGAACAATTGCAAGTGCTCTCTAACTGGACAATTCTCTGAGCTCACACTGGGTTAAGAGACATTCAGAGTGTTATCATTCAGAGTGGAAAGACCTCATTGAATACCTAAGCATTCAGTAAAGACTACAGAAAACTCAAGCCTTAGTAGTGGGAATAAACTAGCCTTATATAAGGCTATTCTAGACCTGCCGTAACAAAGTTTAACAAGCCTCAAAAGGATCAAACGAATCACAAGTAACATAACTGATTGCCAAAACAACTGCCAATGCTCTCTAAAGGAAAACAACAAAATATATTCCATAATGTAACATTCCTAATACCTAACATCAAATAAAAAATTACCAGATATGTCAAGAAGTAGCAAAATGTGATCTCTAATCAGGAAAAATATTAGTCAGTGGAAATAAACCCAGAAGTGGCAGACATGTGGAACTAGAAGACAAGGACTTTTTAAAAGAGTTATTATAAAAACTCAACAATTTAAGAGAAAACAAAGACTTGAAGAGATAAGTAGTTGAAAACATAAAAAGGACCAAAACACAATAGCAGAAATAAAACATTCACTTATGAATTTAAGAGCCAATTAGATAGTGCAAAAAAAAGATCATTGAATTTGAAGACATAATAATACAAACTATCCAAAATCAAGCACAGAAAACAGAAAGGCTGGGGAAGAAATGAATGGCACCTCAGTAACATGTGGGACAATATCAAGCCATGTAACATATGTGTAACTGAAGTCCTAGATCAAGAGATGGGAAAGAGGCAGAAAAAATATTTAAAGAAAAAATGGTTGAATATATCCCAAAATTGATTTAAAAAATTGAAACCTACACCTTCAACACATTGTATATCAACTATACTCCAATAAAAATTAAAAAAAAAAACCCTACACCTTCTAAATGCTTGAAAAATCTCAAGAAGATAAATTTTTAAAATTCCACAGCCATAAACATAGACCACATTCTGGGCCATAAAGCACATCTTACAAATTTAGAGGAATAGAAATCATACAGTGTCTGTTCTCAGACCACAATGGAATTAAAACAGAAATCAACCACAGAAAGATAACTGAAAAATACCAAACTACATGGAGATTAAACAACACACTTCTAAATAACACATGGGTCAAAGAAGATATTTCAAGAGAAATTTTTAAATATCTTGAACTAAATGAAAATGAATAACTTATCAAACTTTGTGGGCTGCAGAAAAAGCAGTGCTTAGAGGGAAATTTATAGCACTTAATAATATATTAGAAAAGGGAAATGATCTAAAGTCAAAAATCTAAATTTCCACCTTAGAAACTAGAAAAAGAAGAGAAAATTAAATCCAAAGTAAGCAGAAGAAAAGAAATAATAATAATTAGAGCAGAAACCATTAAAATTTAAAACAGGAAACAAAAAATCAGCAAAACCAAAACCTGGTTCTTTAAAAAGATCAACAAAATTGATAAGACTCTAGCAGGCTAACTAAGAAAAAGAGAGGACACAAATTACTAATATCAGAAATCAAAGAAGGGATATCACTACAGATCCCATGGAAATTAAAAGGATAATAAAGTAATACTATGAACAACTCTTTGCCCACAAACCTGATAATCTGGTTGAAATGGACCTATTCTTTGAAAGATACCATCTGCCAAAACTCATACAAGAAGAAATAGACAATATGAATAAAACTGTATCCAGTAAATATATTGAATTAATAATTAATAATCTTCCAAAAGAGAAAGCACCAGGCTCAAGTGAGTTTACTGTAATTCTACCAAACATTTAAGAGAGAAATTATACCAATTCTCTACGATCTCTTTCAGAGGAAAGAAACAGAAGGAGTATTTCCTAACTCATTCTACGAGGCCAGCATTATCCTAATACCAAATTCAGACAGATATTGCAAGAAAATAAAACTACAGACCAATATCTCTCATGGACATAGATGTAAAACTCCTCAACAATACATTAGCAAATCAAACCCAACAATGTATAAAAATAATTATACACCACAAACAAGTGGGATTTATCCCAGGTATGAAAGGCTGATTCAACATTAAAAAATCAATTAATGCAATCCATCACATCAACAGGATAAAAAAGAAAAATCTCATGATTATATCAATAGGTGTGGAAAAAACATTTGACAAAATCCAACACCTATTCATGATAAAAACTCTCAGTAAACTAGGAGTAGAGGGGATCTTCCTCAACTTGATGAAGAATATCTGCAAAAAAAACTACAGCTAACATCATATTTAATGGTGAAAAATTTGAAGCTTTCTCACTAAGATTAGGAAAAAGGCAGGGATGTCTCCTCTCACCACGCCTTTTCAACATCATACTGGAAGTTCTAGCTAATGCAATAAGACAAGAAAAGGAAATTAAAGGTATTCAAATCAAGAAGGAATAAATAGAACTATCTTTGTTCATAGATGATATGGCCATCTATGTAGAACCTGACAAATTAACAAAAAAATTTCTGGATCTAATAAGCAATTATAGCAAGGTTTCAGGACACAACGTTAATATACAAAAATTAATGACTAAAAAAAAAAGTTAATGACTTTCCTATACGTCTGCAACGAACAAATGAAATTTGACATTATAAACACAATACCATTTACATTAGCACTCTGAAAAATGAAATAGTTAGCTACAAATTTAACAAAATGTATACAAGATCTATTTGAGGAAAACTACAAAACTCTGGTGAGAGAAATAAAAGAAGAGCTAAATAAGTGGAGAGCTATTCCATATTCATGGATAGGAAGACTCAATATTGTCAAGATGTCGGTTCTTCCTAACTTGATCTATAAATTCAATGCAATCCAAATCAAAATCCCAGTGAGTTATTTTGGGGTACTGATAAACTAGTTCTAAAGTTTACATTGAGAGGCAAAAGCTGCAGAATAGTCAACACAATATTGAAGGAGAAGAACAAAGTTGTAAGACTTTTAAAGACTTACTGTAAAGATACAGTAATCAAGACAGGGTTATACGGGTTAAAGAAGTGACAAATAGATCAATGAAACAGAATAGCGAGCCCATAAATAGGCCCAAATAAATATAGTCAATTAATCTTTGACAAAGGAGCAAAAGTAATATAATGGAGCAAGATAGTCTTTTTAATATTTGATGCTGGAATAACTAGACATCCATGCGAAAAAAAAAGAAGAATTGTAGATGCAGACCTTCCTTACCTCCTTCACAAAAGTCAACACAAAATGGATCTTAGATCTAAATGTAAAATACAAAATGATAAAAAAAAAAAAACTCTTAGAAGATAACATAGGAGAAAATCTAGATGACCTTGGCTATGGCAATGACTTTTTAGATACAACACCAAAGGCATGATCCATGAATGAAATAATTAATAAGCTGGGCTTCATTAAAATTTTTAAATATTTGCTCTGAGAAAAATACTGTAAAGAAAATGAGATGACAAACCACAGACTGGGAGAAAATATCTACAAAAGACATACCTAATAAAGAACTGTTATACAAAAATATATAAAGAACTTTAAAAACTCAATAATAAGAAAACAAGCTACTCAGTTAAAAGAAAGGGGCCAAAAGCCTTAAATGACATTTCACCAAAGAAAATATACTGATGGCAAATAAGCATATGAAACGATGCTCCACATCATATGTCATCAGGGAAATGCAAATTCAAACAAAAATAATATACCATCAGATAGTTATTAGAATGGCCAAAATCCAGAACACTTACAACACCAAATGCTGGTGAGGATGTGAAGCAAGAGAAACTTTCATTCATTGCTGGTGAGAATGCAAAATAGTACAGCCACTTTGGAAGACAATTTTGCCTTCAATTTTTCTTACAAAATTAAACATGCTCTTACCACATGATCCAGCAATTGAGCTCTTTGGTATTTACCTAAAGGAGTTGAAAACTTATGTCTACACAAAAACCTACATACAGATATTTATAGCAGCTTTATTCATAATTGCCAAAACTTGGAAGCAACCAAGATGGATAAATAAAATAAATGGTAAGTCGAGACAATGGAATATTTTTTAAATATAAAAGAAATAAGTCTTTTATTTTAAAAGAAAAGACATGGAGGAAACAATTGCATATTACTGAGGGAAAGAAGTCAATATGAAAAAGCTACATACTGTATGTTTCCAACTATCTGACAGAGAAAAGGCAAAACTTATGGAGACAGTAAAAGGATCAGTGGTTGTCCCATCTTGTGTGTATATGTGTTGGGGTTGGGTGGGGGGAGTGAATCTGTGGAACACAGAGGATTTTTAGGCCAGTACTATTTTGATTTTTAGGGTAGTGAAAATACTCTATATGATACTGTAATGATTGATAAACATCATCATACATTTGTCCAAACCCATAGAATGTACAACACAAGGAGTGAATCTTAATGTAAACTATGGACTTTGGGTGATTTTGATGTGTCAGTGTAGGTTCATCAGTTGTAACAAATGTCCCACTCCAGTGAGGAATGCTGGTAATAGAGGAAGCTATGCATGTTTTGGGCAGGGGGGAATCTCTCTACATTTTCCTCAGTTTTTCAGTGAATCTAAAACTGATCTAAAAAAAACCAAAAGTCTTAAAAAAAATTACCACACCAAGTGTGATAGCCAGTGTCCAAGATGGTTCTCAATGATCCTCACCTGCTAGTATTTATGCCCTTGTGTATTTTCCTTCCATACAAAACAGTACTGGCCAGTGTGACTAACTGAATATTGTGGAGATAGCAGCGTGTGACTTATGACTCTAGGTCGATATGAGTCTCTAAGACACACTGCAGCTTCTGCCTAGTTCTCTTTTGAATCACTTGCTATGGGGGAAGCCAGCTACCATGTCATGAGGACACTCAAGTAGCTCTATGGAGAGGCCTATATGGAAATAAACTGAGGTGTTCTACCCAAGTCAGCACCAACTTGCCAGCCACATGAGTGAGCCATCTTGGAAGCAGATCCTTTAACTCCTCCAGAAGACTGAAGCCCCAACCAACACCTTAACTGAAACCTTATGAGAGATCTACAGCACAGCCACCCAGGTAAACTAAACCTAAATTTCTGACCCACAGAAACAGTGGGATATAAGAAATTCTTATTGATATTTATTGCCATTTGATATTGTGGATGATATTTCACACAACAATAATGATTGTGTTTCTATTTGCTAGCAAAGGAAAGAAAAAATGAAAAAGAAAATATTTTCAAAAGTTTACAATAGTATCAAAACAACATGAAATACTTAAGAGATAAGTGTAACAAAATAAGGGAAAACGTCACTAAAAATTAGAGAGCATTGTTAAAAGAAATTAAAGAAGGCTTAAATAAATGGAGATATTTACCATGTTTATGGATTGGAAGATACAGTATTGTTAAAATATCAGTTATCCCTAAATTAACTTAGAGGTTCTGGTGTGACCTCAATCAAAAGTCTGGCTGTCTTTTTATAGGAACTGACAAGCTAATTCTAAAATTTACGTAGAAATTCAAAGAATCCAGAATAGCAAAACAAGTCTTGAAATAAGAAAAACAAAGTTGGAGGCCTTATATTATGTGATTTCTGAATTATTATAAAGCTACAGAGTTTAAGACAATGTGTTATTAGTGAAAGGTAGACACATAGATTAATGGAACAGAATACAAAGTCCAAAAATAGACCACACACATAAGATCAATTGGTTTTAACTAAGAGTGCTAAAGACATTTCAGTGAGAAAAAGAAAATCTTTCAACATATGATGTTGAAATCACTGGATATCATTGGTGAGAAAAATGAAAATCAACTTTTACCTCACTCCATACCCAAAAGTTAGCCTGAAATGGTCATAGAATTAAATGTAAAAGCTAGAACTACAAAATTCCTAGGAGAAAATCTTTGATCTTGAGATAGGTAAAGATTTCTAAATACAGTATACAAAATCACAAACTATGAAGGAAAAACTGATAAATTGGACAGCATCAACATTTAAAACTATTGCTCTTCAAAATTTATCATTAAGCCATCGAAAAGTCAAGTCACGAAATGGGGAAAATATCTGCAATACATATATGGCAAAGTACTTGTATCCAGAATATATAAAGAACTCGTAACAATAATAAAAGGACAAGCAACCAAATTAAAGATGGACAAAGGATTTAAACATTTCACAAAAGATGGTGCATGGATGGCCAGTAAGCACATGAAAAAGTGCTCAACATCATTAGTCATTAGAGAAATGTGAGTTAAAATTCTGAGGTACACATAATAGAATGGATAAAAATTTTTAATTGATAATATCAAATGTGGTGATGCTGTGGAGCAACTGGAGTTCTCATGAAAAATGGTACAATTGCTTTAGAAAACTGGCAATTTCTAAAATGTTAGACATGCAGTATTTACCATATCATCTTTGTACTGCTAAGTATTTGCACAAGAGAAATTAAAACACGTGTCCACAGAAAACTTGTATTGAAAGTTTATAGCAGTTTTATTAATGAAAGCCCCAAACCAGGGTCAACCCAGTTCGTGCATGGATAAACATAACGTGTAATATCTATACAACCAAACACCACTCAGCAATAAAAAGAAACAAGCTACTGATACACATAACACAATAGATAATTCTCAAAATCATCATGCTGCATGAAAAAAGACACAAGAATATATAAAGAATTCCATTTATACAAAATTCTAGAAAATGCAAACTAATCTATAGCAATAAAAATAGATCAATGATTCCACTCCTAATTATGTGCCCAAGAGAAATGAAAATATATGTCCACACACAAAACTTGTATATGAATATTCATAATAAAAGCATTATTCATAATAGCCAAAAATTAGAAGCTACCTAAATACCCACCAACTGACAAATGGATTAATAAAATGTGGTATCGGGACTTCCCTGGTGGCACAGTGGTTAAGAATCCACCTGCCAATGCAGGGGACACGGGTTTGATCTCTGGTCTGGGAAGATCCCACACGCCGCAGAGCAACTAAGCCCATGCGCCACAACTACTGAGCCTGTGCTCTAGAGCCCATGAGTCACAACTACTGCTTCGCGTGCCACAACTACTAAAGCCAGCACACCTAGAGCCCGTGCTCCGCAACAAGAGAAGCCACCGCAGTGAGAAGCCCACACACCACAATGAAGAGTAGCCCGCGTGCAGCAACGAAGACCAAGCACAGCCAAAATTAAATAAATAAATTTATTAAAATAAATAAATAAAATGTGGTATATACATACAATAAAATATTATTCAGCAATAAAAGGAATGAAGTACTGACACACATTACAACATGGACGAGCCTTGAAAACATTATGCTGACTGAAAGAATTGTCACAAAAGTGATTTCATTTATAGGAAATGTCCAGAATAAGCATATCCATAGAGACAGAAAGTATATCAGTGGTCTTCTAGGGCTTTCTACAAAATGAGTGTGACTGCTAATGGGTACAGACTTTCTTTTTGGGGTAATGAAAATGTTCTAAAATTGACTGTAGTAATTGTTACACAACGTTGTGAATATACTAAAAACTATTGAATTACATACTCTAAATGGGTGAATTGCATCGTTTGTGAATTATATATCAATGAAGCTATTATTTTAAAATTTGAACAGACCAGTTATTGCTGGAAGCCAGAAGTTTACTGCAAAAGAGCATGAGGAATATTTTGGTGGTAATAAAAATGTTTTATATCTTCATTGTATCAGTAGCTGCATGGTTATATGAAACTGTGAAGACCACTGAATTGTACACTATAAATAAATGCAGCCTAGTGTATGCAAATCAGTCAGACTGATTTTATAAAGAGTGTACACTGAAAGTCTCCCGTCTACCTCTGGCACCCATTTCCCATCCTCAGATGCAATTAACATTATCAACTTCTTGTATATTCTCCTAGACATATTTTATATTATACATATGTAAGTACATTCTTAATACATTATTTTTACCTTCTTAAAACAAGTGGTAGTATACTATACACACATATACACCTGGCTTTTTCCACTTAATATATTTTGAAGATCATTCTCTAACAGAATATAAAGAACTTCATTATTCTTTTTTTACATCTAATTAGAAATGGGTGGTATGGATGCACCATAATTTGTTTAATCAGTATCATATTAATTTATGTTTATGATACTTCCAGATTTTTGATATTACATACAGTGTCAAAGTGGATAGACATGTGCATACGTACTTTCACACATGTATACATCTACCTAGAGGCTAAATTTTTATCCAAAAGATTTCTGGAACAAAAGTCTACTTATTACATCTATCTGTTGATAGATAAAATAAATTCTCCTTCATGAGTATTGTATATATCCAAACTACCAACAACATTTACTGGTTTTTTTGATCTCTGACAATATAAGTAAAAACAGAATTACTTTACTTGACTTTATGTATCTATAATTGTGAGGAAGATTGAATATCTGCTCATAGTTCTCAGAATCATTTATATTTTCTTTTCTGTGAAACACCATTGGTAACTTTTGCCTACTTTTCTGTTATATTCTTGGAAGTGTATGTATTTATTTGTAGATGCTCTTTCTATATAAGCAAATTATTCTTTATATGTGTTGTGAGTTGCAAATATCTCCTCCAGTTTGTCACTTACATTTTGACTTCAATTATAGTGAATTTTACAAACATTTTAAAAACATAGTCTAAATTTATCGCTCTTTCATGACTTCTGAGATTTGTATTTTGCTTAGGTCTTTCCCATCCTATGATTATAAAAATACTTCTCCAGAGTTTTCTAAGGTATTTATGGTTTTATATTTTATGCTGAAACTTTCAATCAATTGGGAATATATTTTGGTATAGCATGCAAAGCTCTCAAATTTTTTCCAGATGGTTACTCCATTGCTCCAATACTATTTATTGAGTAATCCATCTTTTCTCCATTGATTTGAAATACCATCTCTATCATGTACTGCATAACCATATGAATTTGGATCTATTTCTACACTTTCTATTCTGTTCTACTGATCTTCCTGTCTATTCATGTAACAAAACCAGATTGTTCTAATTATTATAGCTTCATAACAAGAGCTAATAGTAGGCTAGTTTCTCCCTCCTATTATCTTCTTTATCAGAATTTTTCCTAGCTATCCTTGCTTATTTATTTTCCATTTGAACTTTAGAAACAGCTTGTATAGTTCCACAAGAAAAATCCTTTTTATATTTTCATTGGGATCACATGAAATTTATAGATTACAGAAAATAGACATCTTTCTGATTTTAATGCTTCCTATCCATAATTAATTACAGTATGCCTTTTCATTTGTGCAAGTCTTCTTTTATTAGACTTCAAGTCTCTTACTAGCATTTAAGTTTTTTTCTTCATATAAATCTGGCAAATTTCCTTTTCGGTTGTTTTAATCTACTTGCGTTGGCTAGAATCCTTAAAGCTTATTAAATAAGATTGATTATAGAGTATATCTTTGTCTTGTTCTTAAAGTTAATAGAAATGTTTCTAATATTGTCCTATTAAGAATCATACTGGTTGAGTGGAATATATATATACACACATATGTATATACACGCACATATTTTATATTCACATACACACACTACATATATATACACACACACACACACATTCACATACATACAAAAACACAGGCTATTTCTATCGAGAGATCCTAAAATTCAGGAATGAAAACTGAACTTTATTAAACGCTTTTTAAGCCTCTATGGAGGTTTATAACATTAGGTTTTATTTTACCTATTAATATTGTAAATTTTGGAATAAATTTTGATCATATTGAATAATTCTTGCTTTTCTAAAATAAACTTCACCGTGCTACATTAAGTTTTTACGCGCTGCTGGATTCTGCTGGCGACTATTTTACTTGGGATTTTGTCAGTATACATAATTGAAATTTATAGCCAGAGCTTTTGTTCAATCTTTGTCATATTTTGAAATCAATGTTATACTTGCTTTGTGAAATGTTTTGGAAGCTTACATTCTTTTTCTGTGATCAAGAAGAATTTTAATTGCATTGCAGTTTCCTGTCCTTCAAAGCTTTGGTAGAATTCCCCTCTGAATCCATCAAACCCACTGCTCCTTAGAAGGATATATATCTTGAATAGTTTTCTCTGTTTTTCCCATGATAATGATAGGAGGACATTTTTATCTCCTCTGGGTCAGTTCTGGCAATTTATACTTTTTAAGAAAATTACACATTGAATCTGGACTCTCACATTTATTTTTATAAATGTGAACACAGAGAGTTGAGTAACTCCTCTATTTACTTCTGCATATGTGGCTATTTACTTGTGTCACTTCTTATTTCCTACTTGTGCTTTCTTCCTTTTTCTCTTGCTTAAGTCAACTAACACATCTTTTTTGTTTTAGCCCAATATCTTTTTAATTTAAAAGATACTATCATCAAAGGCTATATATATATATATATATATATATATATATATATATAAAGTCTCCTCCCTAAATCCATATTATTCCATGATAGATTTTCACAGCGACTAGTATATATACCAATATATTTTTCAAATCTGTTCAGTTATCCATTGGGTAATGATTTTAGAATAAAAAGATGCCATTATCATCACAGTCTGAACATTGTACCATTAGGGAGACCTGCTTAGAAATGGTTCAGTGATTTGCTCATTATGATGACTATTTATGAACATGTCTATTTGCATTGGCAATAAGTAATCCTGATATCAAAAGAGATAATGGTTGTGCATAAACCGAGGTGGCTGCATGCTCTTAAAATATTTACATGTAGTATTTACATGTAGTTTTTCAGTTAGGTCTTTCCCATTAGCAAGTGAAAGTGTGCTCCCTTCAATTTTCTCCACATTGGTCTTGCTTCTGGGGGATGCATCCTTCGATCTCTGCAACTTAAGGCCATCCTTCATATTTGTTTGTGTCCTTATAGTTCTTTATGTGCTGTTCAAAAGGGCTTTTTGTCTTAATGCCTTTTCCACCACATAAGACCCATTAGTCTCTGAAACCAAGATGAGTAATAGGTGTACTCCCCAATTCAGCAATGAGCTGTCAGCCCTCATCATTGAGTTTGGTTGCTCCATCATCATATGCTCCCAGTAAGACTATTGTTCCACCTTGTATGGCCTTCAGAAACTCAATAAATGAGGCCACATTTCTTCTACAGATGTCAAAATATCTGGTGTCTATTAGATCTCCTGTTTTTCCACTTACCAAGGCAACATTGATCTCTCTTCCAACATTATTCTTTTTTTTTTAACACCTTTATTAGAGTATAATTGTTTTACAATGGTGTGTTAGTTTCTGCTTTACAACAAAGTGAATCAGCTATACATGTACATATATCCCCATATCTCCTCACTCTTGCATCTCCCTCCCGCCCTCCCTATCCCACCTCTCTAGGTGGTCACAAAGCACCGAGCTGATCTCCCTGCGCTATGTAGTAGTGTATATATGTCCATGTTTACATGGACATATATACATCAGTATATGTATGCGAGCAAGTATAACATCATATATACATCAGTAGTGTATATGTGTTTATGTTTACATTTGGTACTGTATATATGTCCATGCCACTCTCTCACCCTGTCACAGCTCACCCTTCCCCCTCCCCGTGTCCTCAAGTCCATTCTCTACGTCTGTGCCTTTATTCCTGTCCTGCCCCTAGGTTCTTCACAACTATTTTTTTCCCTTTAGATTCCATATATATGTGTTAGCATACAGTATTTGTTTTTCACTTTCTGAGTTACTTCACTCTGTATGACAGACTCTAGGTCCACCCACCTCACTACAAATAACTCAATTTTGTTTCTTTTTATAGCTGAGTAATATTCCACTGTATATATGTGCCACATCTTTATCCATTCATCTGTCAATGGACACTTAGGTTGCTTCCATGTCTTGGCTACTGTAAATATAGCTGCAATGAACATTGTGGTACATGTCTCTTTTGAATTATGGTTTTCTCAGGGTATATGCCCAGGAGTGGGATTGCTGGGTCATAGGGTACTTCTATTTTTAGCTTTTTAAGGAACCTCCATACTTTTCTCCATAGTGGCTGTAACAATTAACATTCCCACCAACAGTGCAAGAGGATTCCCTTTTCTCCACACCCTCTCCAGCATTTATTGTTTGTCGATTTTTTGTTGATAGCCATTCTGACTGGTGTGAGGTGATACCTCATTGTAGTTTTGCTTTACGTTTCTCTCATTATTAGTGATGTTGAGCATCCTTTCATGTGTTTGTTGGCAATCTGTATATCTTTTTTGGAGAAATGTCTATTTAGGTCTTCTGCCCATTTTTGGATTGGGTTGTTTGTTTTTTTGATATTGAGCTGCTTGTAAATTTTGGAGATTAATCCTTTCTCAGTTGCTTCATTTGCAAATATTGTCTCCCATTCTGAGGGTTGTCTCTTCGTCTTGTTTATGGTTTCCTTTGCTGTGCAAAAGACTTTAAGTTTCATTAGGTCTCATTTGTTTATTTTTGTTTTTATTTCCATTTCTCTAGGAGGTGGGTCAAAAAGCATCTTGCTGTGATTTATGTCATAGAGTGTTCTGCCTATGTTTTCCTCTAAGTGTTTTATAGTGTCTGGCCTTACATTTATTTTATTTTTAAATGAAGTTTTTTTTATATTGCTTTTATTTTATTTTTGTGTGTGGTGTTAGGGAGTGTTCTAATTTCGTTCTTTTACATGTAGCTGTCCAGTTTTCCCAGCACCACTTATTGCAGAGGCTGTCTTTTCTCCACTGTCTATTCTCGCCTCCTTTATTAAAAATAAGGTGACCATGGGCTTCCCTGGTGGCGCAGTGGTTGAGAGTCTGCCTGCAGATGCAGGGGACATGGGTTCGTGCCCCAGTCTGGGAAGATCCCAGGTGCCACGGAGTGGCTGGGCCCATGAGCCATGGCCACTGAGCCTGTGCGTCCGGAGCCTGTGATCCACAGCAGGAGAGGCCACAACAGTGAGAGGCCCACATAGCACAAAAAATAAAAAATAAGGTGACCATATGTGCGTAAGATTATCTCTGGGCTTTCTATCCTGTTCCATTTATCTATATTTCTGTTTTGGGGCCAGTACCATACTCTCTTCATTACTGTAGCTTTGTAGTAGAATCTGAAGTCCAGGAGCCTGATTCCTCCAGTAGCCATCTAAAAAAGGTTGTTATGTCAACTCCTTACAATTTACCAGAATTTACTGAAAATGGATCAAAGATTTACATGCAAAATTAAACCATAAAAGTAACAGCAGAAAATGTGGGTAAAGTTTTTTGAATTTTAAAATGAAAGTGGCCTTCTAGATTAAAACAAAAAATCCTAAAGCCATAAAAAAAGTACAGATAAATGTAACTACATTTTAACAAAACTTCTTCATGGCAAAATTATCATAAACAAGGTCAAAAGATAAATGACAAACTAAGAAAAAATAGTTGCAACTTATACCACAGACAATTTCTCTAGTGTTTAAAGAGCTCCTAGAAAGTGAAAATAACCAAGTCAAACAGAAAAATGGTAAAGTGATAGGAAAAGAAGTTCACAGAATATTAAACATGAAATACAAACAACACTTAAAAAAACAAAGATGTTCAATATCAGTAAAAGGAATGCACATTATACATTATATGCAGGAGACATGATACTATATACTGAAAACCTTAAAGACTCCACACAAAAACTACTGGAACTGATAAACGAACTTAGGAAGGTAATAGTAGGATACAAGATTAATATACAGAAATTGGTTGCATTTCTTTACACTAACAATCAAATAATGGAAAAGCAATATAAAAAAAATCCCTGTTAAAATCACATCAAATATAAATAAATAAAATAAGATACTTAGGAATAAACCTGACCAAGGAGGTGAAAGAGATATGCTGAGAACTATAAAACATTAATTAAGGAAACTGAAGATGATTCAAAGAAATGGAAAGATATCACAGGCTCTTGGATTGGAAGAATTAATATTGCTAATATGGCCATACTACCCAAAGCAGTATACATCAAAAATACATCTACATGTGGAACAAATGCTACAGAACACCTACTGAATGCTGACAGAAGAACTCAGACTTCACAAAAGAAGCCTGAAGGAGACCTAAACGCAGAGGCAGGGCCGAATCCAAAGCTGAACCCCAGGAGCTGTGCGAACAAAGAAGACAAATGGAAATCTCTCCCAGCAGCCTCAGGAGCAGTGGATTAAATATCCACAATCAACTTGATGTACCGTGCATCTGTGGAATGCCTGAATAGATAACGAATCATCACAAAATTGAGGTGGTGGACTTTGGTACCAAATGTAGAATTGGGATCTGCTGTCTACAACTGATATGTTTCTGATTTTTATGTTTATCTTGGTATAGTATTTAGTGCTTGTTATCACTGATGGATTTATTTATTGGTTTGGTTGCTCTTTATTATTATTATTTTTCATTTTACTAATTTTTTTAATTAATTTTTTTCTTTCTTTTTTTCTCCCTTTCCTTCTGAGCCATGTGTCTGACAGGGTCTTGGTGTTCTGGCCTGGTTTCAGGCCTGAGCCTCTGAGGTGGGAGAGCTGAGTTCAGGACACTGGACCACCAGAGACCTCCCTGCATCATGTAATATCAATCGGCGAGAGCTCTCCCAGAGATCTCCATCTCAACACTAAGACCAAGCTCCACCCAAAGGCCAGCAAGCTGCAGTGCTGGATGCACCATGTCAATCAATTAGCAAGACAGGAACACAACGCCACCCATTAGCAGAGAGGCTGCCTAAAATCATACTAACTTCACAGGCACACCAAAATACATCACAGGATTCGACACTGCCCACCAGAAAGACAACATCCAGCCCCACCCACCAGAACACAGGCACCAGTCCTCTCCACCAGGAAGCCTACACAAGACACTGAACCAAACTCACCCACTGGGGGCAGACAATAAAAACAATGAGAACTACGAACCTAAAACCTGCAGGAAGGAGACACCAAACACAGCAAGTTAAATGAAATGAGAAGACAGAGAAATATGCAGCAAAGGAGGAGCAAGGTAAAAACCCACCAGACCAAACAAATGAAGAGCAAATAGGCAGCCTACCTGAAAAAGAATTCAGAGTAATTATAGTAAAGATGATCCAAAATCTTCGAAATAGAATGGAGAAAATAGAAGAAACGTTTAACAAGGACCTAGAAGAGCTAAAGACCAAACAAACAATGATGAACAACACAATAAATGAAACTAAAAATTCTCTAGAAGGAATCAATAGCAGAATAACTGAGACAGAAAAACAGATAAGTGGCCTGGAAGATAAAAAGGTGGAAATAACTACCACAGAGTAGAATAAAGAAAAAAGAATGAAAAGAATTGAGGACAGTCTCAGAGACCTCTGGGAAACCATTAAAAGTACCAGCAATTGAATTATAGAGATCCCAGAAAAAGAAGAGAAAAAGAAAGGGACTGAGAAAATATTTGAAGACACTATAGTTGAAAACTTCCCTAACATGGGAAAGTAAAGAGTCAGTCAACTCCAGGAAAGGCAGAGAGTCCCATACAGGATAAATCCAAGGAGAAACATGCTAAGACACATATTAATCAAGCTATCAAAAATTAAATACAAAGAAAAAATATAAAAAACAACAAGGGAAAAGCAACAAATACATACAAGGGAATCCCCATAAGGCTAACAGCTGATCATTCAGCAGAAAATCTGTAAGCCAGAAGTGAGGGGCAAGACATTATTTAAAGTGATGAAAGGGAAAAACCTACAACCAAGATTACTCTACCCAGCAAGGATCTCATTCAGATTCAACGGAGAAATTAAAACCTTCACAGACAAGCAAAACTTAAGAGAATTCAGCATCACCAAACCAGCTTTACAACAAATACTAAAGGAACTTTCCTAGGCAGGAAACACAAGAGAAAGAAAAGACCTACAAAAACAAACCCAAAACAATTAAGAAAATGGTAATAGGAATTTACATATCAATAATTACCTTAAATGTAAGTGGATTAAATGCTCCAACCAAAAGACATAGACTGGCTGAATGGATACAAACACAAGACCTATAAATATGTTGTCTATCATAGACCCACTTTGCACCTAGGGACACAAACAGACTGAAAGTGAGGGGATGGAAAAAGATATTCCATGCAAATGGGAATCAAAAGAAAGCTGGAGTAGCAATTCTCATATCAGACAAAATAGACTTTAAAATAAAGACTATTATAAGAGACAAAGAAAGACACTACATAATGATGAAGGGAGATCCACCAGAGGGCAGACAGCAGAAGCAAGAAGAACTACAATCCTGCAGCCTGTGGAACAAAAACCACATTCACAGAAAGACAGACAAGATGAAAAGGCAGAGGGCTATGTACCAGATGAAGGAACAAGATAAAACCCCAGAAAAGCAACTAAATAAAGTGGAGCTAGGCAACCTTCCAGAAAAAGAATTCGGAAAAATGATAATGAAGATGATCCAGGACCTCAGAAAAAGAACGCAGGCAAGGATCGAGAAGATGCAAAAAATGTTTAACAAAGACCTATAAGAATTTAAGAACAAACAAACAGAGATGAACAATACAATAACTGAAATGAAAACTACACGAGAAGGAATCAATAGCAGAATTACTGAGGCAGAAGAATGGAAAAGTGACCTGGAAGACAGAATGGTGGAAATCACTGTTGTGGAACAGAATAAAGAAAAAAGAATTAAAAGAAATGAAGACAGCCTAAGAGACTTCTGGGACAACATTAAATGCAACAACATTCTCATATAGCGGTCCCAGAAGGAGAAGAGAGAGAGAAAGGACCCGAGAAAATATTTGAAGAGATTATAGTCGAAAATTTCCCTAACATGGGAAACGAAATAACCACCTAAGTCCAGGAAGTACAGAGAGTCCCATACAGGATAAACCCAAGGAAAAACATGCAGAGACACATAGTAATCAAATTAGCAAAAATTAAAGACAACAAAAAATTATTGAAAGCAGCAAGGGAAAAATGACAAATAACATACAAGGGAACTCCCATAAGGTTAACAGCTGATTTCCCAGCAGAAACTCTACAAGCCAGAAGGGAGTGGCATGATATACTTAAAGTGATGAAAGGGAAAAACCTCCAACTAAGATTACTCTACCCGGCAAGGATCTCATTCAGATTCAATGGAGAAATCAACAGCTTTACAGACAAGCAAAAGCTAAAGAACTCAGCACCACCAAACCAGCTCAACAAATGCTAAAGGAACTTCTCTAAGTGGGAAACACAAGAAAAGAAAAGGACCTACAAAAACAAAACAATTTAGAAAATGGTCATAGGAACATACATATCGATAATTACCTTAAACGTGAATGGATTAAATGCTCCAACCAAAAGACTCAGGCTTGCTGAATGGATACAAAAACAAGACCCATATATATGCTATCTACAAGAGACCCACTTCAGACCTAGGGACACATACAGACTGAAAGTGAGGGGATGGAAAAAAGATATTCCATGCAAATGGAAATCAAAAGAAAGCTGGAGTAGCAATATTCAGATCAGATAAAATAGACTTTAAAGTAAAGGATGCTACAAGAGACAAGGAAGGACACTAAATAAAGATCAAGGGATCAATCCAAGAAGAAGATATAACAATTATAAAAATATATGCAACCAACATAGGAGCATCTCAATACATAAGGTAACTGCTAACAGCTATAAAAGAGGAAATCGACAGTAACACAATAATAGTGGGGGATTTTAACACCCCACTTACACCAATGGACAGATCTTCCAAACAGAAAATTAATAAGGAAACAGAAGCTTTAAATGACACAACAGACCAGCTAGATTTAATTGATATTTATAGGACATTCCATCCAAAAACAGCAGATTACACTCTCTTCTCAAGTGTGCATGGAACTTTCTCCAGGATAGATCATATCTTGGGGCACAATTCAAGTCTCAGTAAATTTAAGAAAACTGAAATCATATCAAGCATCTTTTCTGACCACAAGGCTATGAGATTAGAAATGAATTACAGGGAAAAAAAATGTAAAAAACACAAACACATGGAAGATAAACAATACGTTACTACCTAACCAAGAGATCACTGAAGAAATCAAAGAGGAAATAAAAAAACCTAGCGACAAATGACAATGAAAACACCATGGCCCAAAACCTATGGGATGCAGCAAAAGCAGTTCTAAAAGGGAACTTCATAGCAATACAATCTTACCTCAAGAAACAAGAAAAATCTCAAATAAACAACCTAACCTTACACCTAAAGCAATTAGAGAAAGAAGAACAAAAAAACCAAAGTTAGCAGAAGGAAAGAAATCATAAAGATCAGAAATAAATGAAAGAAAAATGAAGGAAACAATAGCAAAGATCAATAAAACTAAAAGACGGTTCTTTGAGAAGATAAACAAAATTGATAAACCATTAGCCAGCGTCATCAAGAAAAACAGGGAGAAGAGTCAACTCAATAGAATTAGAAATGAAAAAGGAGAAGTAACACCTGAAACTGCAGAAATACAAAGGATCATGAGAGATTACTACAAGCAACTATATGCCAATGAAATGGACAACCTGGAAGAAATGGATAAATTCTTAGGAAAACATAACCTTCAGAGACTGAAGCAGGAAGAAATAGGAAATATAAACAGACCAATCCCAAGCACTGAAATTGAAACTGTGATTAAAACTCTTCTAACGAATAAAAGCCCAGGACCAGATGGCTTCACAGGTGAATTCTATCAAACATTTAAAGAAGCACTAACACCTATCCTTCTCAAACTCTTCCAAAACATAGCAGAGGGAGGAACACTCCCAAACTCACTCTACGAGGCCACCCTCACCCTGATACCAAAACCAGACAAAGATGTCACAAAGAAAGAAAACTACAGGCCAAAATCACTGATGAACACAGACGCAAAAATCCTCAACAAAATCCAACAGCACATTAAAGGGATCATACACCATGATCAAGTAGGGTTTATCCCAGGAATGCAGGGATTCTTCAATATATGCGAACCAATCAATGTGATACACCATATTAACAAATTGAAGGATAAAAACCATATGATAACCTCAATAGACGCCGAAAAAACTTTTGACAAAATTCAAAACCAATTTTTGATAAAAAACTCTCCAGAAAGTAGGTATAGAGGGAACCTACCTCAAGATAATAAAGGCCATATATGAAAAATCCTCAGCCAACATCGTTCTCAATGGTGAAAAACTGAAACCATTTCCTCTAACATCAGGAACAACACAAGGCTGCCCACACCCACAACTATTATTCAACATAGTTTTGCAAGTTTTAGCCACAGCAATCAGAGACGAAAAAGAAATAAAAGGAATCCAAATGGGAAAAGAAGAAGTAAAGCTGTCACTCTTTGCAGATGACATGATACTATACATAGAGAATCCTAAAGACACTACCAGAAAACTACTAGAGCTAAGCAATGAATTTGGTAAAGCAGCAGGATACAAAATTAACATACAAAATTTCTTGCATTCCTGTGCACTAATGATGAACAATCTGAAAGAGAAATTAAGGAAACACTCCCATTTACCATTACAACAAAAAGAATAAAATACCTAGGAATAAACCAAAGGAGACAAAATACTTGTGTTCAGAAAACTATAAGACTGATGAAAGAAATTAAAGACAATACAAACAGATGGAGAGATACACCATGTTCTTGGACTGGAAGAATCAACATTGTGAAAATGATTATACTACCCAAAGCAATCAACAGATTCAGTGCAATCCCTATCAAATTACCAATGGCATTTTTCACAGAACAAGAACAAAAAATTTTACAATTTGTATGGAAACACAGAAGACCCCGAATAGCCAAAGCAATCTTGAGAAAGAAAAACGGAGCTGGAGGAATCAGACTCCCTGACTTCAGACTATACTACAAAGCTACAGTAATCAAGACAGTATGGTAGTAGCACAAAAATAGAAATATAGATCAATGGAACAGGATAGCCAGGAATATAGATCAATGGAACAGGAAAGCCCAGCGATAAACTCACACACATGTGGTCACCTTATCTTTGATAAAGGAGGCAAGAGTATACATTGGAGAAAAGACAGCCTCTTCAATAAGTGGGGCTGGGAAAATTGGACAGCTACATGTAAAAGAATGAAATTAGAACACTCCCTAACACCATCTACAAAAATAAACTCAATATGGATTAAAGACCTAAATGTAAGGCCAGACACTATCAAACTCTTAGAGGAAAACACAGGCAGAACGCTCTATGACATAAATCACAGCAAGATCCTTTTTGACCCACCTCCTAGAGAAATGGAAATAAAAACAAAAATAAACAAATGGAACCTAATGAAACTTAATAGCTTTTGCACAGCAAAGGAAACCATAAACAAGGTGAAAAGACAACCCTCAGAATGGGAGAAAATATTTGCAAATGAAGCAACTGACAGAGGATTAATCTCCAAAATATAGAAGCAGCTTATGCAGCTCAATATCAAAAAAAACAAACAACACAATCCAAAAATGGGCAGAAGACTTAAATAGACAATTCTCCAAAAAAGATATACAGATTGCCAACAAACACATGAAAGGATCCTCAACATCACTAATCATTAGAGAAATATAAAGCAAAACTACAATGAGGTATCACCTCACACAGTTCAGAAGGGCCATCATCAGAAAATCTACATATAATAAATGCTGGAGAGGGTGTGGAGAAAAGGGAACCCTACTGCACTGTTGCTGGGAATGTAAATTGATACAGCCACTATGGAGAACAGTATGGAGGTTCCTTAAAATACTCAAAATAGAACTACCCTATGACCCAGCAATCCCACTACTGGGCATATACCCTGAAAAAACCATAATTCAAAAAGAGACATGTACCACAATGTTCACTGCAGCTCTATTTACAATAGCCAGGACGTGGAAGCAACCTAAGTGTCCATCGACAGATAAATGGGTAAAGAAGATGTGGCGCAGATATACAATGGAATACTCCTCAGCCATAAAAAGAAACAAAATTGAACTATCTGTAGTGAGGTGGATGGACCTAGAGTCTGTCATACAGAGTGAAGTAAGTCAGAAAGAGTAAAACAAATACTGTATACTAACATATATATATGGAATCTAAAAAACAAAAATTGTGCTGATGAACCCAGAGGCAGGACAGGAATAAAGACGCAGACATAGAGAATGGACTTGAGGAGATGGGGAAGGGTAAGCTGGGATGAAGTAAGAGAGTAGAGTTGACATATATACACTACCAAATGTAAAATAGATAGCTAATGGGAAGCAGCTGCATAGCACAGGGAGATCAGCTCGGTGCTTAGTGACCACCTAGGGGGTGGAATAGCAAGGGTAGGAGGGAGATGCAAGAGGGAGGAGATACGGTGATATATGTATACGTATAGCTGATTCACTGTTATACAGCAGAAACTAACACAGCATTGTAAAGCAATTATACACCAATAAAGATGTTAAAAAAAATTACGAAAGTATATTAATGCATATGCACCGTGACCAAGCAATCCAGTACTGGAGAATTTATTGTCTGAATATATATGTACATGTGAAAATATCGTATTTAATATTATTTTTACAATATTGTAATAGCAAAAATTACCCAAACATCACTATGATTGGTTAAATAAGCAATAGTATAGAACATCAATTGAAAGAATACTATGAAGCTAAAAAAAATGAGGAAGCTACATATAAATAAGATTTCTACAATATATTAGTTAAAAATTTAGGTATGAAATTCGGTATAAATATAATAACGTTGGGGTTAGAGTTAAATATGAATGTGTATTCATATTTGCTTATATAAAGACACACTGGAGGGACATATTAAACATGAAAAATAGAGGTTATATTGGTCGGGAGGGCTATATGAGTTAGTGACAGTGTGAAAGGAATAAGTTATTGTTAATTTTTAAATATTTTTTTAGATTTTTCAACTAAATGAATTTATTACCATCTCAAAAGATTAAATTTAAACATCTTTTCATTTTACTAAATTTTGTGAATAAGATTTACAGATTAATTTAGGAAAAAATTATCCTTACTATAACGAGACTTCCTATGCATAAAGAGTATTTTCTTTCATTCTACTCAAGTTTTCATACCTACCTATGTTTTCAAAATTTTCTTCGTGTCAATCTTACACATTTTTTAATACTTTTATTACTAAATATTTTATTATTATGGGTTGTGTTATAAACTGTACTTTTTTCTATATTTTCTAAAGGATTGTTTTTTGCATAGAGAGACTGTCTTAGTCTGTTTGGGTTGCTATAAGAGAATACCATTGACTAGGTGGCTTATAAATAATAGAAACTTATTTCTAACAATTCTAGAATTTGGGAAGCCCAAGATCAAGGCATCACAAGATTCAGTTTTCGCTGAAAGCTTCCTGGGTCATAAACAGTCATCTTTGCACTATGTCCTCAAATGGTAGAAGGGGTGAGGGAGCTCTCTTGGCTCTTTTATAAGGGCATTAATCCTATTCGTGAACGCTTCACCCTCATGACCTAAGCACCTCCCAAAGCCCCATCTCAAAATAGTGTCACATTGGGGATTATGTTTCAACATATAAATTCTGAAAGGACATAAACATTCAGTCTAAAGCAGAGGTTGTTGATTTTATTATATTAATTTCATACTCAGACATCTTTCTGAATTGTTATTTTTTATAATACTTTTACAGTTGAACTTTTTGGATTCTTTCCTGTTGTTCATTTACATCAGTTTGAACTCGGAAACAGTGAGCATTAAATTGTCGCAGCAAGCATTAATTGCTTTGTTCATGACTTTAATGGGGAATGTTTCTTATGTTTCACACACACACGCAGTCATTTAATGAGATTTTATAGTAAAGAGAAACAATATTTTGGAGATGTGTCGTCAGGACACGATAGACCAGGTATTGAAAAACTACATCCATAGACCAAATCCAGCTTGCTGCCTGTTTTTATAAAGTTTTATTGAGACACAGTCACATTCCCTTGTTTATGTACTGTGCATGGCTGCTTTCACTGAAAATATTCACAATCTGCTTCTTTACAGAAAAGAATTTCCATCTCCAGGGCTAGACTATGTTTCAGTAACAATTACAAAATATTAGCTGCTTAACATAGAAAAAAGTTTATTTTTCTTGCTTAAACTGCCTGTCCAACATATGTTTGGTGGACTCAATAACCTGTAGCTGCACTGTCTAGAACACACACTCTTCTGGTGACATGTATCACTTCCTCTCATGTCCTATTGGCCAGAACCCATCACATGGTACTATAATTGGAACTATAAGGATTAGAAAGTGGAAGAGACTCTTAGTTTTGCTCTTGGGGTTTACAGTTTAATAAGGAAGAAATAAGGGAAAAGACAAGTAATCAGCTAAAATCCAAGTTCCATCAAAAGAAGCAAAGTTCTTAAAGAAGGCAAAAGCAGGAAGGAAGTAATCAAGCTCTTTCAGAATATGAGCAAAAGCTTTGAACAGGAGTAGCACTCAAGACCTCCTAAATGAAGATATGGAGTGGGGGTATTGAAAAAGAAGGGGCACTGTGAATAAAGCCCAGAGGCCAAAGTACTAGAGGTGCTTAGGAAACAGCAGAGTCTAGTTTGATTAAAATATATGGAATATTTAGGAGAAGAATGGGCATTATGGCTGGAATGACAGACTGGGGCCATACTGGGAGGATCTTGAATGTGTTGGGTATGAAGTCTTTTGTCAACAGGTGTAGACGTGTAGACTCTTCAGTCTCAATGGTTTAGCCCAGCATTGTATCCTCAGCACTAAGAAGATCTGTTGGCACATGCAGGTGTTCAATAAATATTTATTAAGTGAATGAAAGAATAGGCAAATGCTTTCCTAATATTCTCTTTGCTATTTTAGAATTTGCTGATAATACACAATAAAGAAAATATATCAGTGAAGATTGATAATGCTGCTCACTCTTTGATCTTATAAAGAACATCTTCAATAAACAATCTAGGCATATTGGCCTTCTACAAATAAATAAGGCTCAAAGTAATTATTTTCTCCATCTTCCTGCTTTCAACCAAGTTTCATCCATTAATTTCACAGCACCCGCCCCCCAATTACTTTTTCCCTCAACTCTCTGCTCCACTTCTCCCAACCAGACAAGATCTCATCCCATTAATCCTAGTGACTTCCTACAAGTACTCAAATTCTTCACCTTAAAGTTACTTTTTCCAAAAGGAAATTCTAAATTAAGAATCACTTTAAATAAATGAAAAAAATGCTTTCTTATAGCATAGACCAAAATCAATTCCAGATGGATTAAAGAGTAAACTGCTTAAAAAATTCAACTCATAGAAAAAAATGGAATCAGATAATTATCAAACAACTGAAGAGAGAAGGTCCTTGTAAGCTTAGAAGCAATAGAAGATATTTTAGGAGGGAAAAGTCAACAGGCTTACTACTAAATCCTAACTGCCTATAAATGAATAAAAAACAAATAAACAAATACATTAAAGAAGTCACAGACCAAAGAAATTACTTGTAACATATATAATGTATAAATGGATAATATCTTTAAAGTAAAAAAAGAACAAATTATTGAGAGTTATCAAGATCTCTGAATGGGCAAAGGAAAGACAATTTAAGATAGAAAAAAATTAGAAAGGTGGTCAGTCTTACTAGACCACCAAATTAAAAATAAATTAAGATACCCCTTTACTGAAAAAAAGATCAAAAATATATAAAATCCAATGTGGGAGAGATATAGTAATAGTTGCACTTTTATCTATAGCTATGTTTGTAATTGGTGCAGCTCTTTAGGAAAGCAATTTGGCAATATGTATGAAGAAAAATGTAAATGTAGTTACTTTTTGATCCAGTAATTTCACTTCTGGGAACCTGTCCTAAGGAAACAATCCAAAATATAGAAAAAAGTTCATTTACCAAGATGTTCATCACAGCATTATTTGTAATTATGAAAAAATTAAAACTACCCAAATTTCCAATAAGGGGATAGTAAAGTAAATCACAATGCACCATTTGAGAAAGTTTATGTGGCCATTAAAATATAGTTAAAAAGAAACTAAATAGGAAAATGCTTATGCTATAATTAGAAGAAATATTCAAAACGTCAAGTAGAGTACAACATCCAATTAACAAGAGTTGTCATAAATGATAAATGGTAAAATGATGGTGTTAACCCTCTACGCGCCCTTTGAAAAATCTTTGGTTATGAGAGTTTCCCACCTAAAATATCCTAATGATCAATTCCTTTCTTAGTGAAGACGTGGGAGGGAACTGCAGTTTATGTCTCATTGTGCCACTCTTAGGTTGTTTTAAAGCACTATCCAGCCTGCTCATCCTGAAATTCTCCCTCTCCACTGCTGTACAAACCATTCTCTTACTTCTGAGCTATTGATCCATGTGAAGAAAGCTTAGCGCTAGTGTGTCTTTCTGTCAAGCTTGGACCCTACCTGGCCTCAGTGAGGTGTGGAGAGGCAATAAGTTTAGGATAGGAAAGGAACTGGAGGGTCTCTCACCACAATGATGAGCTTCTCGTAACACCCCTTCTACAGAGGAAAGAAGGCTAATGTCTGCTCCCCAGATTATCCTAAGTATTAGGAAAGTAACTGTGGCATGTCACCTATGTAGTCAATTACGGACTAATCTGTACAAAGACTAAGCAAGTTAGACTGTCTTTGGCCTTTTCAAAGTAGGAGTACACTCTCAGTAGCATGTCTATGGTATAGTTATATTGCTGTATAATCATTTTTAATATGAACTAGAATAAATAATTTAACGAAGCTTCAAGTGCTTAACTTGGGCTTGGCCCTAAGTGCTCAACATGTATTAACCCATTGAATATTCACAATAGCTCCACGAGGTATGTGCTATTATCATCCTCATTTTACAGATGGGAAAACTCAGGTACAAAGATGTACCCAAGGTCACTCAGCTAGTAAATGATGAAGTCAGGAATAGAACCCAGGCAGTATGGCCCCAAAGCCTGTATTCTTAACCACTGTTTTATAAAGGCCTCTGACAATCCAGTTCCTACTACTTAATTCATTTTGATACTCATGCATTAGGCTTTTGAATGCTAATTATTGACAGTGAAGAAAACCACGAATTCCACTTGTATTTTCTTAATCCTCCTCATTGGAAGAGGTTATGGGTTGAATTATGTCCTCCAAAAATTCATATCTTAAAGTCCTAACCCCCAATAACTCAGAATGTGACCTTTTTTGGATGTTGGATCTTTACAGAGGTAATAAAGTTAAAATGAGGTCATTAGGGTGTGCTGTAATCCAATATGACTATTGTCCTCATAAAAGGGGGAAATATGGAGACAGGCACACAGGGAGGATGCCATGTGAAGATGAAGGCAGAGATGGAGCAGTGCTTCTACAAACCAAGGAACAACAGAGATTGCCAGCAAATTACCAAAATGTAGGAGAAAGACATAGAAATAATTCTCTCTCATATTTCTCAGAGTGAACTACCTCTGTCAACATCTTGATCTTGGACTTCCAGTTTGAGACACTTTGTTATTGGATCCCTAGCAAACTAATATAGTACCTTTCCCATTTTTGTTATCATTGTCTAGTTACATAATGAAAATTATTTTTTTCAAACCAAATAGCTGAGGAAATGGATGTAGGAGTCAAATGAAGAGTAGAGATTTGGGATAGGATGATTTAGAACAGTACTTTTAAAACTGCATTTCATGAAACCTTGCAATTCCAAATACAGGTATCCCCCACTTTTCAAAAGTTCACTTTACACCAATTTGCTTTTATGAAAGACCTACATCAGTGCCTGTATATTAGTACATTAGTGACCAAAAGAAATCAAAGAGAAGTTTTGCTTTAATTTAGAAAGGCAAAAATAATGTTCAGTGTTTGTTTCACAGGAGCACGTGCCCCTAGCAGTGAGAGTGGCACTGCCAAGTCCTTCCCTGGAAACTACACTCAGCATCTCAGCATCAAGTCGCCATAGCTTTGAACTGTGTCTGTGAGCATCTGAGCTTTCTCTCAATTTATTTTGTGCATCCACTAGCAAGATATGTTCTAAGGTCATTGCTTCTTTGCTTTATGCCATTTTGGCTTATGAAAGACTTCCTAGGAACACTCTACTTTCAGATAGTGGGGGAAACAGTAGTTACCTGAGGAGCTTCCACGAGGTCAAAGGAGGTGAAGAGAGCAGGGTTTTGGAAAACTGTTACCTTCACACACACCCCAACTTTAATAGAAGCCAGTCTACTTTTCTCTGTTGCACAATTTGTGTTCAAACTAAGATGTTGTTCGAAAAAATTTTTCCATTGCATTTTAAAGGCCAAGAATTCCTACTTAAAAGCAAAACTTGTTTAATTTCTTCACTCAGTACAATTTTACTGAGCCACTACTATGTGCCAGGCAATGTTTTATACCCCATGGACCAAATTTGTTGCCCCCAGGAACTCTGTGTTTTAAAAAATAACAGGATACAAGATTAACAGACAGAAATCTGTTGAAATTCTTTATACTAACAATGAAATATCAGGTAAGGAAAGTAAAAAAAAGTCCCTTTTGAAATCACATCAAAAAAAAAAATTAGGAATAAACCTGACCAATGAGGTGAAAGACTTATAGGCTGAGAACTATAAAACATTCAAAAAAATGGAGAGATATCCCTTGCTCTTGGATTGAAAGAATTAATATCGTTAAAATGGCCATATTACCCAAAGCAATCTACAGATTTAATGTGATCCCTATCAAACTACCCATGACATTTTTCACAGAACTAGAACAAATAACCCTAAAATTTGTGTGGAACCACAAAACACCCAGAATTTCCAAAGCAATCCTGAGGAAAAAGAACAAAGCTGGAGGCAGAATCTCCCAGACTTCAGAGAATACTACAAAGCTATAGTAATCAAAAAAGCATGGTATTGGCACAAAAACAGACATATGGATCAATGGAACAGAATAGAGAGTCCAGAAATAAACCCACACACCTATGGTCAATTAATCTTTGACAAAGGAGGCAAGACTATACAATGGAGAAAAGACAGTCTCTCCAGCAAGTGGTGCTGGGAAAGCTGGACAGCCACATGTAAATCAGAGAAGTTAGAACACTCTCTCACACCATGTACAAAAATACACTCAAAATGCTTAAAGGCTTAAATATTGGACATGACACCATAAAACTCCTAGATGAGAACAGAAGCAAAACACTCTCTGACATAAATCGCACCAATGTTTTCTTAAGTCAGTCTCCCAAGGCAATAGAAATAAAAGCAAAAATAAATAGGACCTAACCAAACTTATAAGCTTTTGCACAGCAAAGGAAACCATAAATAAAACAAAAAGACAACTTATGGACTGGGAGAAAATATTTGCAAATGGTGCAACTGACAAGGGCTTAATTTCCAAAATACACAAATAGCTCACACAACTCAATAACAAAAAACCCCCAAGCAACCCAATCAAAAAACGGACAGAAGACCTAAAGAGACATTTCTCCAAAGAATACATCCAAATAGGCAGATGAAAAGATGCTCAACACTGCTAATTATTAGAAAAATGCAAATCAAGACTACAATGAGGTATCACCTCACACCAGTCAGAATGGCCATCATCAAAAAGTTTACAAATAACAAATGCTGGAGAGGATGTGGAGAACAGGGAACCCTCCTACACTGTTGGTGGGAATGTAAGTTGATGCAGTCACTATGGAAAACAGTATGGAGGTTCCTTAAAAAACTAAAAATAGAGTTACCATATGATCCAGCAGTCCAATTCCTGGGCATATATCCAGAGAAAACTCTAATTAGAAAAGATACATGTACCCCAATGTTCACAGCAGCACTATTTACAATAGCCAAGACATGGAAGCAACCTAAAGGTCCATTAACAGATGAATGGGTAAAGAAGATACAGTACATATATACAATGGAATATTACTCAGCCATAAAAAAGAATGAAATAATGCCATTTGCAGCAACATGGATGGGCCCAGATATTATCACACTAAGTGAAGTAAGTCCACAGAGAAAAGACAAATATCATATGATATCTCTTACATGTGGAATCTAAAAAATGATACAAATGAACTTACTTACAAAACAGAAACAGACTCACAGACATAGCAAACAAATTTATGGTTACCAAAGAGGAAAGGGGGGGGGATAAATTAGGAGTTTGGGATTAGCAGATACAAACTACTATATATAAAACAGATAAACAACAAGGTCTTATTATACAGCACAGGGAACTATATTCAAAATCTTGTAATAAACTATAATGAAAAAGAATATTGGCTTAACCAAAAAAATTGAAATTTTAAGTAATAGTTGACTAATGTGCTCACTTATATTAATCAAAACATGAAATATCCAATCAAAATTTATTTAGCTTTTAAGTAAAAACTGATGTCACTTTGTATAGTCTTAATAAGTCTAAGATTTTGTTTTGTTTGAAATATTGCAAAGAGATGGTGGTTTCCATTTTTTACTTTTCAAATCCCTAAGATCTCTATTCTCTTGGCTTGGAATAATTGAGTGAGGGGTCTCAATGGAATTTAAAATATGAAGGTTTTCTATTAAATAAAGAGTAAACAGAGAAACCATAGGGATTGGCTTGTCTCCATTCTTCTCAAAAAAGCAACCAACAAGATATTTGAGCTTATAGGTCCTTTAGGAAGCTGAAGTTTGACAGTTTGGGGTTATGTATGGCCTGGAAGAAAGGAGGCTTCAAAGTATGAAATACATAATATTCTGGAACACAATTGCCACTGAGATGGTTTTCAAGTCTGCTGAAGATTAACTTGAAGTTTGGGCATTTACTCAGCCTCAGAAACAGATGGATCATTCTGTTGTCAAATACTTACCTAGCGCAGATGTGTGTGAGACACTGCACTAGGCAGAGGAGGCCCAGCCCAACAGTGGAGCAGGAAAGCTGTGGAAAGAACTGGTAAGGGTTGTAACCATTAAACAGGATGCAGGCGTGGCTGGCCAGCTCTGTTCTTTCCTGCTCCTGGCTTGCACTATCCCCACACTGTCAGGAGCTGAGGGCCCCTTTCTCTTCACTCACTGGACCAAGAGATGTTTCCTCTGAGGGTTTTTTTTTGTGGGTTTTTTTTTGCGGTATGCGGGCCTCTCACTGCTGTGGCCTCTCCCGTTGCGGAGCACAGGCTCCGGACGCGCAGGCTCAGCGGCCATGGCCCACAGGCCCAGCCGCTCTGCGGCACGTGGGATCCTCCCGGACCGGGGCACGAACCCGTGTCCCCTGCATTGGCAGGTGGACTCAACCACTGCGCCACCAGGGAAGCCCTGAGGTTTTTTTTATTATTATTATTATTGTAATTCAAGAGAAAGATGACTTTTTATAGCTACCACAATTGTCATTAAAACTCAATCTTTGAAGATTTGGCTTCCATATTATTGGACAAGAAACATCCAACTGTGTCTCTCCACTTTCTTTTAAATAATGCACTAGGTTCTGTGGAGAAATATGAAAAAGAGAAGCAGCTCAAGGAGTGAGACTGTAAACTCATGAGCCTGATTTTTAACAAGAGTCCCAATATTTTTATCCAAACAACTATTGTTTTCCTTCACAGAATGCACCCATAAGCTATAAACATTCTCATAACAATGCCATTGACCAAAGATGACCAAGAAATACTTTTGGAATTGCCTTCCAGGGTCTGAAACATTTTCTTTTAAACAACCTCAGAGGTGATAAATCACTTTGGGCAAGTTATTTCTTTGTCCCTAAGTTTCCTCACAGTAAAATGGTGATAATGACAGTACCTACACCTCACTGGGTTATTGTGTGGGTTAAATGAGAAAATCTACAAATAGTACTTTGCACAGTGCTTGGCACCTAGCAAGCACTCAGTAAATGCTATTAGTATTATTAGTACTATAATTATCATTGTCACAGCTCCTGGAGGATGTGTGAGGTTTTCAAAGTGTCGAAAGGCTTTTGCAAGTAAGTCTTCAATCAGGTGGGTGATACAACCGGGTAACAGTTTTATGTCGGCAGCAAGCGGAGACAACAGAGCAAGAAATACCTTTTATTTTTGTAGTCTAATAAACTGGACTTTTAAAAAATGTGCCCAAAAATGGCAGCACACTTTAAAAAAGTACTATCTTCCTAACGTGACTCCTCTGAAAGAAACAAACAGGCTTTTTGCAATGGAAACTTCATGGAAATGTGTGACTTCACCGTCAGTCACTGCTTCCAGAGTCATGCCTGGTTCAATCTAACGGGAGTTGACAAACATGAAGATGGCATGTGCAAACTGAAATAATACAAACAAGCACACGTGCATCTGTGCTTTGTAATTCTCCGTAATTTTATCTCCTCCATGTGTTATTTGTCTCTCTGTGAGCCTTTGAGGACAAGGGAAAGGGGGTTTTCTTAGAAGCTTCAGGTGTCTGTGTTCTTCATATTTACGTCATTACACGTTTATAACAGGGCATCTAAATTGTTCATGTGGCAAAGAACACAGATAGGGTTTTTTTCTCCTCTCTTCAACTTGCTACTAGTCGCACAAGGTTCAACTCTTCAATTCTACTTTAATTCTAGAAACATTTATGGAGTGTCTGTTATGTGTGGGGCTCTGTAAATATGGTTCATGTCATCAAGGAACTTCCTACCTGATGGGACAGATGAGATTTTAAATCCACGTGAAACAGATAAATCATGATACCAGGCAGTATTAAAATCTCAGAAACAGATAAATGTTGTGGGATATCAGTAGAAGACTGATCTGATAAATGGTCTGGAGAAATATCATGGAAAAGTGGGATTTAAGGGAATTTACATTCAATATTTTGTTTGCAGAGGAGGTGGGGAGTTGGGGAAGGACAGTCGTCTGTTCATTCAACACCTGTGTTTGAACATCCCCCCCTTGTTTGCCAAGAAGGTCTCGATGCAAAAATGAAAAAGCACCTTCCCTAACTGGAAGGAAATTTAGAATCTGGCTATATAGAAAAACATGCACAAAAATAAATAAAGAATAAAATGTGAAATTTGCTATGAGGTGGAAGAGTATTCAGATGATTTAAAAGAAAAGTAATTCCATATTTATGTGTCCTCGATAAAAGTCCAGAAAGATAGATACCAAACTGTTAACTGGGGTTGTCCACTTTACATATTGTGAATTGTTTGAATTATTTTTCCAATGGACACGTGCATGTATTATCTGGGTTATTTTCACAAGGCACTATGGAAAAGCCTTTGGAAAAAAAGAGGGTGCTGACTTTGGGGATTTGGGGAGGTTCCAGAGGAAGACAGCTTTTAAGTTTTGTCCTCAAGGATGGCTGGGATCATAATAATAACAATGCCAACACTTCTTGAACATATTTTGTGTGCCAGATTCTAGGCTAAATGATTTATAAATATCTTATATAAGCCCCAAACAAGAGGTATTTTATCCTTATTTGTAGAGCTCAAGAATCTGAGACTTGGACTTCCCTGTCAGGCCAGTGGTTAAGACTCTGCACTTCCACTGCAGGGGGCACGGGTTCCATCCCTGGCTGGGGAACTAAGATCCCACATGCCACGAGGCCAAAAAAAAAAAAAAGAATCTGAGACTTAAGGAGTTCACATATTGACAGCCAAAGTTTAAAGCCAAGTTGTCTAGCTCTAGAATCTATCCACATAACTTCACATTAAACAGCTTCGGGTGGAAATGGAGGGCATAATTCTCCAGCTTCAAGGAAGAGAATTAAATAAAAAGAAGGAAGTGGAATAGCAAGATATATGTGGGGAATCCTGAGCGTCTTCGTGTATGAACCATTATCCATATTAGGAACTTTTCCTTATATGGGGTAGAGTTACTCCATAAAAGGCTATGAATGTTTTTAAGGCTCTTGATTAATTATATTGTTCCTACCTAGCCTCCCTGCCTCTAATTCTACACTTAGAAGATGCCTTCCACACTAATGCCAAATAAATAATCCTAGAGCAGCTCCTTTCCCAGTTAAATACATCAATGAATCCCATAGTGTGTAGAATCCTTCCCAAATTCTTTATTATGTAGATCAAATTGCTGCAACATCTGGGTCTAACCAATCTATTAAGTTCCCAACACACCTTACATTCCAAATCAGAGGTTCCAGGTCTATTTTTTAAGTCACATTGGTTAAGGATTATCTTTATTTCCTCGTTGAAGAAGAATGGAAGACCGCTATCAGAACAGTATCTTTTATAGACACAGTAACCAATCAAGTCTTCCTGTTATGAGTGAAAACTTATGCTTTCAAACCAAAATTGATTAATTTTCTTGTAAAAGGCAGAGAAGAGATCAAAATTGCAGGTGTGTCACTCAAAAGGTGCACTCCTCGTAACAAAAAGAAGTTCAAAGTCACAACATTTCCAAGAACTTTTACAACCAGCTACAAAAAAGTTGTTGGCAAAGGTTTCTCAAATTCCTGTATCAATACTGCTGGTAAGGATGCTCACAGTAATTTTTGAGATGGAAGATAAAATGAAAACATTTCTTTATGACCATTATCTTGAGTGGTGTGTATCAGTGATACATGCAGTATCTTAAATAGGTTGAACCCGTTGCTTTAGGATCAAACTTTCACAGTTTTTAGCGTTGTACATAAAATAATCAGAATTTCTTAAGACCAAAACGGTGACCCAAATGGCTCATTCTCTGAGCTTGTGTCTTT
Organism: Aethalodelphis obliquidens; assembly: GCF_003676395.1. Lineage (NCBI taxonomy): Eukaryota > Metazoa > Chordata > Mammalia > Artiodactyla > Delphinidae > Aethalodelphis > Aethalodelphis obliquidens. Next base: position 62,701,883 of record NW_020837948.1, on the reverse strand, counting down.
TCAGCATTGGATGATTTTCTTCACTCAGCAGAAGAAGAAATCCTGGAGTATATCACTGAGAATATTTTTCAAAAATCACATCCACATTCTAACAAAGAACATGGAAAAATACAGAGGCCAATACTACCAGAGAGTGAATTTGGAATCCATTCACCCGCATCTTCCAAGTTGAGTTACTCAACATTCAATTGTCCTACTTTTGAGTGTAATAGACTCATCAACTCAACATATGATGAAAAACCCAAAGTAGTCTTCAGTGAGCAATTGCTCCATAATTTCTCCATCTTAATACCCACAACTTGCTGCCATTTCTAATCTATAATTCCGCATTAAGATTTTGCAATTAAATAGAAACAAAAAGTAAAAGGTAAGCACCTGCCTGTGAAATCTGGCGTAAAGCTCACACAATCTGATGCTGAGGGAAGGCTATTCTTATTCATATTAATTCAAAAATACATTTTATTTTTAAAACATCATGATGAATTTTTTTCACTTGTTGGACATCAGTAATCTATTCCTTAAGTGGCTTCCAGATGTCAAACTTTTAAAACTGTGCCTTATAGAGTCCTGTCTTACTAAGGCTTACTTCTCTGCTTCAAATTACATCGTATCTATACTTTCCGTCCATAACTTCAAAATTGCTTTGTAAGTGGCTTGCTCAGCATTACTTAAGCCCAAGTGGGAACTCTGTCTTTCCCTGAGTAAATGCTGCCAAGCAATGGTAATATCACTAGAACATTAAAATCAATAATCCTGAAACATTGGGGATTTTCTTTATTTAAAAACCATGTCTTTTCTGGTTATTATATCTTTTCCCTTGGAATCTAGAGTCTATTAGAAGTTCCTTACCTATAGAGAAACAAAAAAATAATGGATGAGGGATACAGTGAGAAAAAAAAATACAGTGCCTAGCCCCCTCAAAAATGAAGGTCCATTAAGAGAAAACCCGAACTTTGTGGACGAAGGTTTGTCTTTAGTGCTCCCATATCATAGCAATGGCTCCATGTGAGGATACACAGATTCTCAACGCCATACCTTAGTTTCCCAAGGGCCAATGTTTATCTTTTAGTGGCAGAAAGTTTAGGAGACTCTCTTAGTAACTCTAAGCATGAAACTTTTGTATGTACCAAGAAAAGAAAAGTCTATATCCTGTCTTGGTGGGTATACTGCTGGGCATGTGAGTAAGGAATATTCTGAGGCAGATGTGAGACAACTGGTGTCACTGACTACATTTTTCTTCTGAACCTAGCAACCGATCTCCCAAGTGAATTAAATCACAAGAATCTTAGAGCTGCAAGGAACTTGAGGGATCTTCATTATGCATACAAAGAAACTAAGGCCAAAACAGGTTATGTCACTAACTCAGAGTCAAACGAGCTTGTTTCTGGGTCCAAGTAAGGAAAAAGTTCTCCAAACTCGCAGACCACAACACTGTTTTCAGCTCTTACTTTTTGATTCTTAGTTTCCTTAGGAGAGAGAGGCATCTCACTACCTACCACCTGTACCAACCAGATCTCACAATCAGCTTCATTAGGGATTGCCTTACATTACAGAGATACAGAACACATTAGCAAGGAGTTTGTGGGTCTCTCTCTAGACAGTTTGAAGAAGGAGAAGGAGCTCTCTATTAAGGGAATATTTGAAGTGCAGTCCTTACTGGAAGCAAAGGCACAGAGTAGCAGTCTGCTGAAATTCCTTTCACGTCCCATGATTCTTTTATGCAACGTTCTCTATGAGAAACATAAAGTATCGAGAAGCCTCCCAGCCGGTCAACATCAAAATGAAAATTTCATCTCGGATAAAAGCAGAACTAATCTTTGATTTAATCCTACTAAGCCCTGTGCCCAGTTTCTTCAAGTTAGTGTGAGTCCAATATAGACAGAGGTTAAACTAATTAGAGCACACACTGACAATGGGGACAGGTTTTCAGAGGTATTTGAAGACTGTGTCTACCTTGTCAGCTCAAGGCTTGCAGCGAGTAAATAAACTTAACCCTAGATTAACCCTAGATTAATCCAAAGACAAAAGAACCTTCAGACAAGAGACTAAGATGGGGCTGAGGGGGAGGGGGAAGAAAAATATGCTATGTCCTAATCATTAGGAAAGAACAGGCTGTCCAAGCCAATTCTGTTCTGATCTATAATGAGATCAATTGCATCTGGAGCTCTTGGGGCACTGGCAGCAGACACAGGGACGGCAGGGCTGCTCCGAGGAAGGATTACCTCATTGAAGAGAGCGGCCAAGGCTACCAACCTCCCTTTCTGACCCTCCCTCTCTGAGCCTGCCCTCCCTCTCCTCAGCCGCCAGTGGACTGCCAGTTGCCCAGTGAAGCACAGCTAGCCTGCGAAGTAAATATGTCAATGTATTGAAACTACCGTCTCTTTTCCAATCGGCCAGCTAAGTGTCTTTGTGTCCCGATCTATCTTAAATTTTAAACCAGCAGAAGCTAGCCAGCTGCTTTCAAATGGTTGGTCTTCTTTCTTTCCCCAACACTCTCTGTTGGAGCTACCTCTACAGATCATATTTAGGGGGGACTTTTAACCATCTCTCTTATCCCCCTTCAGCACTGAATACATCTGCATAAATGTGGGAAGATGGCTTTTCATTCCTCTCCCTGGCCCGAGAAGACGCAAGTTACTTTGCAACTAGACTCCTCCCCAAAGGAAATGCTAGGATCTTCTTTCTTTCCGCTCTTTTACTAATTTCCTCCTTCAAGCAGCACAAGAAAGCAAAATGGATAATGTCTCTATGAGCCACTTCAATCAGTGATCATACCAGAGTAGAACTGCTATGGAAGGGGAGTCAGAGAAAGGGTACAGATAAGGCTTGAGTCAGGTAGGGACTGGGAAGACAGAACTTTCCCTATTAGCAGGGGAAAAAATTGTGGGGGGAGAAAGGCTTACACTGGCTTATTAAAAAAAAAAAAATGGCATAGAAGGCCTCTTGGACTTCAGATAACTCTTACAAAATATTTTGATGGATTGAGTGCAAAAAGTGAATCAAACATATGGATTAAATTTTCATTAAAATACAGATGGGTTTTTTATTGTTATTATTAAATTAAGCAAAATGTTTGGCAAAGTAGATTTGGTTTTGGCCAAACCTAGGACATTTGAAAAATAGTTTTGAGATATTCAGTGAACTGAACACAAAGCCAGGTTTACCCATCCCTAGAGTTTGGAAAAATGAAACTTGGCTCATCAAGGTTTGATTCAATGTCAAATGTATTTGTGGGGAAATAAGTTTCTGAAGCACCAGAACTGCCTACGTGCCTTGGGAGTGCAGTGGAAATGCCCAATAGTTATTGAATAACTCAGCCTGCCCCAGCACCCCAAAAGGCAGCAATCCATTGACCTGAGAAAAAGGTGAGTTGCTCCCCTCCTCCCTCACCAAGATATTAAGAACTGAACCAAAGCCAGTGTGCTGTCTAGCCTAGAAAATGAGCACAAAGCAGCAAATGAATAGGAAATGCTCATTTGAGAGGAAGGTCATCACCATAGCTGGATGGCTGACTGGGGGCTTTTATTATCTGCATTGACCAGAAGAATTTAGAAAAGCAAAGGACAATAAAAGTATTGATGAAAGGTGAGGTCACATTGTTTGGAAGTTTTTTCCAGACATTAAAAACTTCATTCTATTTTTTTGGAAAAAAAAAAAAATTCCAAAGGAATGCATGGAAATTTTTGGCACTCTAATGCCATTCCATTTGAATATCTTTCCATCAACCCATGGGTTACTGGAAAATTTTTTTTAAATCCATCTATCAGCAAGCCATCTGAACATGACTATACATGAAATTTCAAGTTTAGCAGTCTTTGATTCCTGCATATGGCCATTGTGAAACGCCATTCTACCCATGGTGAAACTTTAGCTTTCTGCCAGTGCTTTAGGGGAAGGAGGTCACCTGAAGAACCAAGTTTTCTAGGCAACTAAATGTTCTAAGTATCAAGCCTCAGCATCAAACTACTGGAGGTTTGTATTTAAACCACTTTGAGTAGAAATACTTGTCAACCTATGATCTACCGCTCCGTATTCTTAAAGGACCCCATTGTATTGCAACAATGTTCTAAAGGTAGTTGAGGCAAATAGGGCTATTTGCCTCTAAACTATATGATCTTAGCTTGCAATACTTTTTTTATATTTAACTATAGTTGGTTTATAATACTGTGTTAGTTTCAAGTGTGCAATGCTTTTTTAATACTTGTATTTTCTTTGTATAGTGTATGAGTTAGGAAAACAGAATCACTCTAGGTATTTAAAGCACGACAGAATTTAATATAGGAATTTAGCAGTATATGCAATCATTGGAAAGGCTGGGTGGTGTGAAGATCAGGGACACCACTGCTAGCACTGAATAACTCAGGAAATGAAGGCTTCACAGGAGACTGCTCCCCATGACCTTAACCAACTGTGGTACAAGAGCAGGTGATTCTCAAGAACGGAAGTCCTTGAAAAAACTTCCTTTTGCTGTCTGCTGATGTCCACATGCCCACTCAAGCTCTGGCTAGAAAACAGCCTCTCCTTTTTCACATTCTGTGTCTTGTACGAGCACCTCTCATTGGTAAAACCAAAACCTGAACCCTCCTAGTAAAAGGAAATGTAGTCTCCAGACTTCCAGTGCTTGCACATAGGAGAGAGTTTGGAAGGGAGACAATGATGTCAACAGACATCTCATTGGTACATATGGTTTTCCTGCTTTTTGTGGACAGTTGCTGAACACTCTAACACTTACTCGGTGTGTTTGTCCTAGCTGTCCCACTCCATTCCTTTCCGTCTTTTATTTTTGTGGCACTTAACATGGTACTGACTTGAAAATCTGATACGTAATTTATTAAGAATAAACTGTCCTGAGTGGGACATTGAGACCTTTATAATGAAAAACAGTGTAGTGGAGTGGTGGGTGCTGGGCCAGATGTATTAAGCCTAGCTCTGCCAATTACAAGCTATGTTATATTAATACGTCTATCCATAGGTTTCCTCATCAGAAAAATGGGAATGATATCAACTGCCATATTCACCTTTCCCAAAGACACTGCGAGTATCAAATGATTTATGCAGGGCTTCCCTGGTGGCGCAGTGGTTGAGAATCTGCCTGCCAATGCAGGGGACATGGGTTCGAGCCCTGGTCTGGGAAGATCCCACATGCCGCGGAGCAACTGGGCCCGTGAGCCACAATTACTGAGCCTGTGCATCTGGAGCCTGTGCTCTGTAACAAGAGGGGCCGTGATAGTGAGAGGCCCGTGCACCGTGATGAAGAGTGGCCCCCGCTTGCCGCAACTAGAGAAAGCCCTCGCACAGAAACGAAGACCCAACACAGCCATAAATAAATAAATAAATAAATAAAAATGATTTATGCACATGAAAGTACTTCACAAATTGTAGAGTACTATAAAATGTAATTCATTCTCTACCTCATTCTTTCGACACATTTATTTAGTGCTTATTTAGTTAGTCTAAGGCATAGACTTAGGTATTTCAGGAGTATAACAGGACAAACAACTGTCCCTGTACCCTAAAAATTTACCACTCAGTAGCAGAATAAAATATATTAATGGAAAGCCAAAACACAAAGTAGAATGTCACAAGAGCCATAAGGACAATTCTAACAACAACAATTATAAACAACAACAATTTAGTCTAGGAAGGAGCTGTTATTTCCATCTGGAGCAATTAGTAGGGTTTTTTTGACCCAGCTCTCTCATCTGCTTGTGTATTCTTCTATTTGATTCCTGGACCCCGACTTTCATGTACTCTCTATGTCCTATAGATTCCATTGCCTAAATGTCATCAGTCATCCATCTAATTCTTTTTTCTCCATTCCCTTTGTAATTGTTTTAGTTCAGAGTCTTATTACTGTTTGCCTGCTCCGTTACAATACCTTCCTCACTAATCTATCTGCCCCCAAGCTTGCCCACTCCACCTCACACAACCCACAACCTAATATAAGGTTCATCTATCTCCGCCACTCTCAGAATGATCTATCTAAAATGCAAATCTAGTCACATAATAATCTACTTAAAATCCCTTCAAAAAACAACCGCTAATCTCAGGATGAAGTTAAAATGCCTTCACTTAATACACAAAGCCTTCCATGATTTGGCCTGTTTGCCTTTCTAACCTTGATCTACCTGGGATGTGACTTCATGCATGCACTTTGTGACACCTATTTTCATGACAGCTCCCCCTCCCCCATTCATAGTTCATGATAGTTTAAGTTAGTCCTGAAAATAGGGATTAGAATTGGGAGATTGGTGGCCTGGGGAAAAAAAGAGCTGGCTGGAGAAAATAAAGAGGAAAAAGTGTAATAAGGCAGAAGGAAGAAAGGTAAAATCTGCTGTTGGTGACATCTGGCTCACATAATACTGGATGTAGGAGTCAGGACCCAAGCTGACTGTCAGTTACCAGAGGATTTACCAGGGAGGGGCTCTCAATACTGTGACCACACAGATAAGATCGTTCTCTATGTGAAGGCCTAAGTCAGGAACTCTGAATCTCTCTGTGGAAGAGGAATCCATTAGAGAGGAGGCCGTAGTTGATCACATGATGCTCCACTATACATGTTGTCCAAATGTTTTCTAGTGGGACGTGGTTGTTGCACTTATTGTGATGATTGCCTGATATTTGCATAGCACATTACAGTTTGCCAAATGTTGCCATAAATATCTCATTTGAGGATCAACTATCTCATTTGAGGATCAAATCCAAATTAAAGGATAGAGTTTTCAAAGGATACCTAGGCTAACTTGCAAGGTTAACTAAAATGGTTATCCAATACTATATTTTGATGGAGCCTTTGAACTCTTGGCAAAACTAATGTGTTTTATTGGGTGTTACTTGAAATTAACATGGCAACATGATAGCGTCACAAAAATACTTGAATGAATAATCACAAACCTTTGTGCTGAGAACTTACATCATCTCTTTAAGAAAATCAGCTAGTGGAGAATGGAAGGTTAGAGAGAGTAGGTAGTGTGAGAAGACAAGGAGGCTGATATTGACTGCTGACTTGCCTTTCTTTGCTCTCTTTATGTGTCAGACTGCTGTGGGTGTGCCATTGTGTCTAAGGGGTAAGGTGAGGAAGAGATATTCAGGGAGGAAGAAAAAGACCCATTCGTTTTATAATTAATGGGTTAACTAAACTTTTCTGAACATTTTTCCTTATTTAAAGATGTAAACGCCCACGAGTTTAATCTTGTGTTACTGAACTAGTGATTGGTTTATATCAAGCATATTAAAAATTAACTTTTTCACAAAACCTTTCTCCTTCTTACTCAAATACCAAAGGTCTGTCAATATCAACTTAGAGTAATGGAACTAAACAAAATGTGTTTTAGACCCCAAACTGAAACTTGAAAGGATAAGAAATTCTAAATGCAAACAATGCTTTTCAATCACTTCACAGATCATTATCCCTTCCTTTTCCCTCCCTTCTGAAGATCACTTCTGAAATAACTAGATCTTTGTGTTCTGAAGTTTCTGGCAGGATCCATAAGACTTGATTCAGACCACAGGACAAATACCCTGCTAGGGCAAATTAAAAACCAGAAGTGTGTTCATTTGGGACATCTGGTCACCCAGTCTTATGACTTCTTTCTAAGAGTGGTGTAGTCCCTAAAGTTATTAATATCCTTCTGGAGAATCAGGAGGACTGCTTCATGTACATCTCAACCTTATAGACAAGAAGAGACTACTTCATGGCTTCGGACTTCTTCGTGGAAAACTAGGACTGTTACAGTGGCCTTCACTTAAAGATCTTTCATGCTCATGATGGCTCTCTAATTAGGGAAGCGATGAAAAATAACATTTGTGAAGCGCTCCATAGCTGTTTTTCATACTTTTTGTATTTGTTTCCTGTTCCTTCTGTAACAAATCGCCACAAAGTTGGTGGCTTAAAAAAAAATGCACATTTACCCTTTTATAGTTCTAGAGGTCAGAAGTCTGAAATCAGTTTCACTCGGCCAAAATCAAGGTGTCAGTAGGCTCTAGAGAAGAATCTGTTTTCTTGACTTTCCTACCTTCTAGAGCTGTATTTCTTGCAGTTATTGGCTCATGACCCTTTCTGGCATCTTCAAAGTCAGCCGTAGGGCATCTTGCTTCAGTGGTCGCGTTGCCTTCTTCTGTGTCAAATCTTGCTCTGCCTCCCTCTTATAAGAACACTTGTGATTGTACTGGGTCCACCCTGATAATCCAGGATAATTTCTTTATCTCAAGATCCTTAATTTTAATCACATCTGCAAAGTCTCTTTTGCCATATAAAGTAAAATTCACAGTTTCCAGGGATTGGAACCTGGATATCTTCAGGGCCATTATTATTCAACCTCCTACAATTCTGTTTTTAATTTTCATAACTATACAATTGCACAGACATTGTTATCTCCATTCTAAAGATAAGGCTACTGAGGCAGAGACAGGTTGAGAAATGTATCATTGTTACAGGTAATGAGCAGCAGAGCCAATTCTTCTAGATTTATGGAAGAAAAGCAGGAAAATCAGAGATACAAAGGAACATTGATGACAACTTTTTAAAATCTTTTTTCTCCAATTTCCTCCCATCTTCTCCCTATATAGCAGGGAAACCTAAGATCTGCCCTCTATATCTGCCTGGCATTGGCAGAAAAAAACTTTCCATTTCCAAATGTATGGTTGGAAAGAAATGATCACTGACAATTGATGGGGATTGAATTCCATACTTTATCTAAGCCTATTTTATGACTTTTCTCATCTTTCAACTTTTATTATAAAAACAATTTTTAGTCCTTTCTATGTGCCAGTCACTGTTCTATATATTTTTATGTGTATCAACTCATTTGACTCATTTGACTCATTTGACATCCCTATGCTGTCGATGTTATCATTATTCTTATTTTTACATTTCACAGATGAGAAAATTGAACCATACTGTGGTTAAGTAATTTGGTCAGTTTTTCACAGTTCAGGATTTAAGCCTAGGCATCTTTAACCATTAGGTTCTGCACTATACTACTTATAATCTAACACTTACATATTTTTTTAACCTCTTTGTACTTTGCAATAACAGGTTTTATTCTGATTCCCCTTTTTTTCCATATCACTAAGTACAGTTTATTATACATAATAGGTCTTTAAATGCTGAATAAATTAATGAATATTGATTGTGATTATATTTCTCTTTTTTCTCATGTGTTTACTCCTGAATGCATTCCTGCAGAACCCTGTTACTCAAAGTGCGGTCTCCAAAAAAGCAACATAGGCATCACCTGGAACCTCATGAGAAATGGAGAATCTCAGGCCCCACCCCAGACCTACTGTATCAGTAAGTTTCCCACATGATTCACATGCACATTAAAGTTTGAAAAGCACCTTTTAAAGCACCTATTTAGGGCTTCCCTGGTGACGCATTGGTTGAGAGTCCGCCTGCCAATGCAGGGGACACGGGTTCATGCCCTGGTTTGGGAAGATCCCACATGCCGTGGAGCGGCTGGGCCCGTGAGCCATGGTCGCTGAGCCTGCGCATGCGGAGCCTGTGCTCCGCAACGGGAGAGGCCACAGCAGTGAGAGGCCCGCATACCGCAAAAAATAAATAAATAAATAAAGCACATATTTAGATTTTACAAACTTATTCCACTATATCCACATGGTTCTCTCACCTGCCTATACACTTGAATGCCTTGGCTCTGGCCTCTTCAATTCCATCCCAAGTCTAAGGTTCTATGATTTGGCCAGTTCCACAAAAGCTATTCCTTTTATAAGCACTTGTTTCTTTGTGAGATGAGCAGAATGACTCAAGGAACACATTAGTAGCTAATTTTTTGGGTTTTGTTTTTTGCTTCAAAGCAAGCACACAAGAATCTCCCCTGCCTTTCCCACCAGCCCCCAACACACACAGGGATTGGCTTCCATAGGCTGCACTGCAGGTGAGCTGGAGAAAGCAGCAGCCCAGGTGGAGCAAGGACTCACAGCCTCTCCCTGGTACAGGGAAGGATGCTTCTCATCAGTGTGACATAACATTAAGACCCTAAATAGCTCATATGTCTCAACCATCAGGAGGGTTTCATAATAACACGTTTTATCTTCGCCACTCATCTCCAGACCCTGTGGCACCTGGCTGTGGAAACTTGTGAATAAAGGAGATATTGATATAGAACATCCAAGGCAATGCTTTCTAGTGAATCTAAAGAGCGTTTTGTGATCCCAAGATTGAGGCATCTCTTTCTAAACTAAGAGCCGATATCAGCACAAGAATGATAAAAAGAAAGTCCTCACTCAGCATGAGGGGAGAGCAGATAACTGTGGATCCCCACTATTGAAACTGGAAATCAAGCTGATTCATAAAGTGGGGTAGGAAAATTGATCTGTAAACAAACCAACAATGTGCAGACAATCTATCCTACTTCTCCTTCAGAACTCAACAGATCTAGACTAGGCTTTGACTGTACTAGACTTCTTGTTTTAATATTTTAATCTCTATCTATACACACACAAAATGGTGGATTGCTACCACTAACATAGTATCCTCAATCTATAAACACAGACAATGCTGATACACCACCGCTGGCAGGGTGGGTATTTTTGAGCACCTTAGACCCCAAATTTTGGAGTTAGACAGCGCCTAATTCCAAGTGTTTCACCGAGGACTTCTGCTTCTGGTCAAGATGGAATAACAGCGACTGCATTTCCCTCTTTCCTGAAACAAACAAAAACTACACTAAATATGTGAAACAATGTCTTTCAAGACATAAAACGTGAGGCAACAAAGGACAGTGATCTCTGAGAAACATTAAACAAATTAAGTGAGCCCCGATCACCAGCTTACTTCCTGGACAGAGCTTCCAGGCTGCAGCACAGGGAGAAAGAATCCAGGCAGAGCCTGACAGTTTCCCTGAGTTGAGGTAACAGAGTTGGAAGTCTGGGGAGGCTAAAATTTGCTGAGCAGAGTGCCAGAAAGGAGAGTGCTGTTTAAAAAGAGGACTCTGAAGATCTTCTGAAGGACCCCCTTGAGTGTTTCGCCAAGTACTGATCAGCACAGAAATGTGAGGTAAGTATCAGAGGCCAGGGAAACGACCATATAAGAGGAAACAAAACTCAGAATATGCATGGAATAGGGAATAGTGTCTGTTTCCACTGACCAGAAATGGAAAACCTCAATTTGCAGGATATTGGGTAGGCTACCATATTAGTTTTCTATTACTGTGTAATAATTTACCGCAAACTTAGCAGCTTAACAGTACCCATTTATTATTTCACAATGATGTAGGTCAAAATTCCAGGTGGGCTTGACTGGGTTCTCTGCTCAGGGTATCATAAGGCCAAAATCAATGTGTCCTTTGGGCTGGGCTCTTATCGGGAGACTCTGGGAAAGAATATGTTTCCAAGTTCATTCCGGTTATTGGCAGAGTTTGGTTCCTTGTAGTTGTAAGACTGAGGTCCCCATTTTCTTACCAGTTGCAACCCGGGATTGCTCTCAGCTCTTAGAAGCCTCTCTCAGACCCTTTCCAGGTGACTCCCTACATTTTCAAGGTAGTAATGACACATCAAATTCCCCTTGTCCTTAGACTATTTGATCTACTCTTCTACAACCACCAAGAGAAAACTATCTGCTTTTAAAAAGCTCATATCGGTTAGACCCACCTGGATCATCTCTATATCTTAAATTCATCTTGTTGGTAACACTAATTATATCTGCAACATCTCTACTTCCATATATCACAACATAACCATGGGGGTAACACCAAGGGGCAAAAACATGGAAGCCATATTAGGATTCTGCTGGCCAGAAGTACTCAGAAGGGTCTTGTTTCACTAGTGGGGTAAAACTAGCCCTCCACTAAATGCTGCCCTTATCCAGATTAACACAGTTTAAAAGCAAGACCCAAAAGGATCAAACTGTTTCCAAGTTACTTAACCATATCCCAGAACAAAACTAGGAGTACCTATAGGAACACAGAAATATCTACCAGTCAAAAGAATAAAACTGACAATGTTTAGCATATACTAAAAAAATTACTAAGTATGCAAAGCAGCAGGAATGTGCGACTTATAATGAGGAGATAAATCAAACAATCAAAACCAACTCAGCACTGACAGCAATAATAAAATTAAAGACAAACATCTTAACATAGTGATTATATCCATATTCATATGCCCAAAAAGCTGCAGGGAAGATGGAGCCGCAGAAATATGAAAGACATATATTAAAAGACTCACAATGATCTCTTAAAGATGAAAAATACACTAGGTGGGATTGATGTCAAATTAGACACTGCAAAAGAAAAGTAAACTGGAAGACACCGCAATAAAACTATCCAAAATAAAACACACAGAGGAAATTTTTTTTAAAAGAATAAAAATAAATAAATAGAACATTCATGAGATGTAGGCAATTTCAAGTGACTAATATATGTATAATTGGAATCCTCAAAGGGCGACAAAAACAATATAGGAAATAATAGCTGAAAAACTTCCAAATTTGTTTAAAAACTATATACCCACAGGTCCAAGAAACTCAAGCAACCCCAAGCGCAAGATGTATGAAGAAAACTGTTCCAAGGCACAGCATAATCAAATTACTCAAAATCAGTGACAAAAAGAAAACCTTAAAAGCAGCCACAAAACGAAGTCAAGTCATGATACATACAGAGGAACAAAGATAAAGATTAAAGTATGTTTCTCATCAAAACAAGGCAAATGAGAAGATAGTGGAACGTCTTTAAAGTACTGAAAAAATAACTGTCAACATAGAATTCTATACCCAGCAAAATCTTTTAAAAATGAAGGTGAAATACTTTTTCTGATATACAACAGCTAAAAGAATCCATCACCATCAGATCTGCACAACAAAAAATGTTAAAGGAAATATTTCTGTCACAAGGAAAATGATATCAAATAGAAATATGTTTCTACACAAAGGAATGAAAAACATCAGAAAGGTAACTGCATGAGTAAATATGATTTATTTATTATTATTGGAACATCTTTAAAAGAAAATTGGTTGTTCAGAACAGGAATTGGAAAACCTTTTTCTGAAAAGGGTCAGCAAGTAAATATTTTAGGCAATGTGAGCTGTACAGTCTCTGTGACAACTACTCAACTCTCCTGTTATATTATGAAAGCACCCATAAAAAGCATGTAAATAAATTGGTATGGGTGTGTTACAGTAAAAACTTTATTTACCCTTAACAGGTGGCAGGCTGGTTTGTCTATTGGGTCTTAGTTTGCCAATCCCTGATTTAAAGGAAAAATGGTAATAATGTAGTATAAGATTTATGATACATGTAGAAGTAAAAGGTGTGGCAATTGCAGAGTATAGTCCAGAAGGTGAGAACTGGACATATATTACTATAAAGTTCTTATACTATATGTGAAGCATAAAATGTTACTTGACACAGACTGTGCTGAGTTAACAATTTAAGTGTACTATTAATCCTATTGCAACTGCTAACATAATAAAGAGTTACAGTTAATACACCAATAAAGAAAATAAAATAGAATTGTAAAGTACAATTCAAAAGAAATCAGTGCAAAGGAGAAAGAGAAAAAAGAACAAGTGGGATAAACAGAAAACAAGTAGCAAGAAAATATAACACACTGATTAAAATATCAAAGACAATAGTGGAAGAGGGAAAAACACACCAGAACAGATGGGTAATATTAGTGCAGAGATGAAAACTGTAAGAAAAGAATCAAAGAGAAATGCTAGAAAGAAAAACACAATCAGAGATTTAAAATGCCTTTCACATGCCCATCAGTAGACTTGACACAGCTGAAAAAGTCAGTGACCTTGAAGATAAGTCAATAGAAATAACTCAAATAAAAGCACAAAAAAAAGAGTGAAAAAAAGAGCATCTAACAGCTGTAGAATAAATGTCAAATGGTCTAATAAACTTAATGACAGAATCCAAACCACAGGTTCAAGAAGCTCAGAAAACATCAAGTGAGATATTCAAACTATGAAAACAATAACAATAAAGAGAAAATCTTGGAGGCAGCTAGAAGAAAAAAGCCATAGTAAGTACAAAGAAACAAAGATAAGAATGAGAGCAGACTTTTCATTAGAAACCATGTAAGCCAAAAGACAATGCAGTAATGTCTTTAAAGTGCTGAAAGAAAAAAAAAAAAAACACTGTCAATTCAGAACTCTAAAACCCAGAGAAAAGAGTTTTCAAAGAGGAAGGAGGAAATGATGAACTTCTCATACAAACAAAAGCTCAGCTAATTCATTGCCATTAGATCTTCACTACAAGAAATGGTAAAGGAAGTTCTTCAGGAAGAAGATGTAAAATACCAAACTGAAATCTGAACCTACACAAAGAAACTAAGAACATTGTAAATGGAATAAATGAAGGCAAAAATAAAATTTACTTCTTAAATATTGCTTGCAAAGGTAACTATCTAAAGCAAAAGGAGTGGGAATATATTGTGTGTTTAAAGCATATATAAAAGTAAACTGTGTATGTTAACAATGACACAAAGGATGGGGAGGAGGAACTGAAAATATACTTTTACAAGGTCTTTATGGACAGGTAAAATGTTATAACATTATTTGAATTCTGATTAATTAAATATGTCTACTGTAAATCCTAGGGCAGAAACTAGAAAGGATTTTTTTAAAGAAGTGACATAAATACGAAATCAGTAGTGCAGATGAGATAGAGGCAAAAAAACAGTCAATCAAAAAAAAGAAGCAAGGGCTTCCCTAATGGCACAGTGGTTGAGAGTCCGCCTGCCAATGCAGGGGACCCGGGTTCGTGCCCCGGTCCGGGAAGATCCCACATGCCACGGAGCGGCTGGGCCCGTGAGCCATGGCCGCTGAGCCTGCACGTCCGGAGCCTGTGCTCCGCAACGGGAGAGGCCACAACAGTGAGAGGCCCGCATACCGCAAAAAAAAAGAATAAATTATACAAATGGGAAACATTTAGCAGGAAGGTAGATTTAAAACTGACCATATTAATAGTAACATTAAATGTAAACTAAACACATCAATGAAAAGACAGAGATTATCCAATTAGACAAAAATTAAACTAGACACAACTATATACTTTCTACAAAAATCAACTTTAAATATAAACTAATAGCTAGGTTAAAAGTAGAATAATGGAAACAGATATGACATGCAAACACTAATAAAAAGAAACCCAGAAAACTAGACTCTTGGTGGTGAGCGTGCTGTAGTGTATTCAGAAGACAAATTATAATGTTGCACACATGAAACATACAATGTTTTAAACCAATGTTACCTCAATAAAAGTAATTATACTTTGTGGGGAAAAAAAAGGAAAGCTATATTGATATCAGGAAAAATAGACTTAAGAATGAGAAATATTACAGGGGATAAAGTGGGACAATAAATAATGACAAAGAAGTCAATTCTCCACAAAGACATAACAATCCTAAACATGTATCCACCTGACAATGGGATTTTAAAATACATAAAGAAGAAATAGACAAATCTACAATCATATTTGAAGTTTCAACACTTCTCTTGCAGTAATTGTTACAAAAAGTGCACAGAAAAGAAAGGATATAGAAGAGACTAACAACACAACCAACCAACCTGACTTAATTGACATTTATAGATCACTCCATCCAACAACAGCAGAACACACATTCTTCTCAAGTGCACAGGGAATATTCATCAAGATAGATCATATTCCGTGCCATAGAACAAACGTGAACAAATTTAAAAGAATAGCAGTTGTACCACATGTTTTTTGAACATAGTGAAATTAAAACAGAAATCAAAAACAGAATATCCGGAAAATTCACAAATATTTGGAAATTAAACAACAAACTTCTAAATAACCCATGAAGCAATTAAGTCTCAAGAGAAATTTTGAAATATTCTGAACTTAATGAAGAGAAAAATATAACAAGAAAATTTAAAAATTAAACATACACCTACCATACAGCCCAGACATTTCATTCTCATTTACCCAGAAGAAAAAGAAAGAAAACTATGTCCATCCAATGACTTCTCCATGAATGTCCTTAAAATTTTTATTTGTAATTGCCAAAATTTTGAAACAACCCAAGTATCTATCAAAAGGTAAATATATAAATTTTGATATATCCACATAACAGAATACTACTTGCAATATAAA
Source organism: Aethalodelphis obliquidens (assembly GCF_003676395.1). Taxonomy (NCBI): domain Eukaryota; kingdom Metazoa; phylum Chordata; class Mammalia; order Artiodactyla; family Delphinidae; genus Aethalodelphis; species Aethalodelphis obliquidens. Next base: position 62,685,807 of record NW_020837948.1, on the reverse strand, counting down.
AAATATAAACAAGTTTTGGTATATCCACACAATGTAATACTATATGAAATAGAAAGAAATGCACACATATGGGTGAATTTCAAAACTATTATGCTGAGGGGAATAAGCCAGACAAAATGGAGTACATACTGTATGATTGCATTTATATAAAATTCTAGAAAATGCAAACTAATCTATAATGACAGATCAGTGGTTGCCTGGGAATGAAGAGTGGGGTGGGGAGGAGAGAGAGGGAGGGATTACCAAGAGATCCAAACTTTTAGGGGTGATGGCCATGTTCACTATCTTGATTATGGTGATAATTTCATGGGTATATGAATATGTCAAAATGTATCAAAATTGTACACTTTTAAATATGTGCAGTTATTATATGTCAACCTTGACAAAGCAGTTAAAAATGAATCAAGGGTATTCATGTGAACTTGTACAATTTTAGTTGACTTCAAGTAGACATCTTGTGGAACATGGGACCTAAGAATAACCACCCTCCAACCCTCCACCCCATTCTTTCCTAGCACACGTAAGAATAAATATGGGGGATTTTTTTCAGAGCTTGACTTCATAAAATTCTGTTCAAATGTCTACAGTTTAAATGGATGTTACCAGCTTCAAAAAATTTTTTTCCAAAGAGAAACGTGTTAAAGATAAATAAGAATTCAAAAGAATAATTATCATCCCTAACTTTTACATGTAGCACCTTTCAGCCTATTTACTGCTTCTCCCTCTGGACCATAATTATCAGCAATGGCATCGTGTTCTCTCTATGGCATAGTGGTATGCCATACGATCTTTTGTATAAAGTTGTCTGGATCCACTATTAAGATGCTGTGTTACATCATGATGAAGTAGTTTTCACTTTTTATTCACAATAAAAAGCTCAAACTGGGCAGTTTTATCACTGCTTATCCCGTATCTAGGGAAAAATCATCCTCCATTTGGCAGCAAGAACAGCTACTAACTTGTTTTAATGCTGCAACAGGCCTTGCCTGCTAGGGGGCACACCCCTTCTTTAGGAGGGCTTAGGATGCAGGAAACTCTTAGAGCACCATGACTCACTCAAATAAAACAACGAACCAGGCCATGAGAACTCAGAAGAAAATGTATAATTTTGCAGCCTATCCCCATCTGTTCAATGATATCAGCATTCATGACCAATATATTAAATTGAACATCCTAATGATATTTGCCATTCCTGGTTTTGAGTTGATTTCCTGAAAGAATTAAGCATTTTGTTTTTCTAATTTCAGAGAATATTAAGAAATGTTCTCTATTTAACTAAATCCAGGATTATGAATGCTTCCTCCAAACAAAGCAGCCCCTGTGCCCCTCCACCCATTTGACAATTCAGTTGCTAAGAAAATAAAGCTTTTCAGCTCAGTTTGCATGTGACGCCTCGTGAGCATCTGAGCCTTGCAGCCCCACCTTTCACACAGGAAGAGTCCTGGTGCCCTCGTGCTCTTAGGCTCTCACTGTTGGGCGAAGGAAATAGTCTGTGGTCAGCAGCCACACAGCAAGCCCTGGCAAGTGGTTATTGCCATTTCGAACCCCAGGTCTCAAAGGCGTATTTCCTCTCTTTTGTTTATTGTTACTGCAGGAGCTTCAGCTCATAGTTTGTTGTGGTTATTATTATTTTTTTAAAGCCACAGGAAGTTGCTATTGTCTCATTTTGGTTGAGTTTCTTCAGTTCGTTCTTTCTGTTGCCACATTATTAAAGGCACCAGAAACTCTGTATTTATCTTCTAAATGTCAGCTTCCCCTGGGCCCCGGTTGCTCAGGTAAGTGGAATTTTCCAGTACAAACCTCCCCTAGTCTTCTCATCCTTGATTTGGCAGCTAACTGACCTGTCAATCTTCACTCTGCATAAGTTATTTGCAATGTCTGGAACATTTCTGAAAAGTAAAATAATGAGGCCTAAAGTCAACAGGTTTTAAAAGAAATTTTAAGTTCTCCTCTTCACTTTACCAGAAAGGGGGTATTGAGGTGATCTGATGGCAAACTATGCTTTCACTTTTCTTAAAGAAAGAATCCCTTTGGATGGGTTTATTAGCCACAGAAACTCAGGCATCACTTCTTCAGAATGTTCCTTTAGGTTCTCCTGTATGATTTTCTTATTGGTATTAATAGAATCAACCACAGATTCCATGCTCAGTAGTTTACTAGGAGTTAGTATAACTCTGACTTGAAATTTATCTCATAGTGCATTTAACCAATTACTTAGGAACTATCACTCTGCCGACATTGCACAACTGCCTTTGGCTGCCTAACTCCAGATTTCTTTTATGAGAGAAATAAATGTCTATTATAACCCCTGGATTAAGATATCTCAATCCCTGGTCCTAATCCCTCGAACCTATAAATGTTACCTTGGGTGACAAAGATTCTGCAAGTATGATCAAGTTAAGGGTCTTTTTTTTTTTTTTAAGTTTTTTGTTTTAAATTTATTTATTTGTTTTTGGCTGCTTTGGGTCTTTGTTGCTGCACACGGGCTTTCTCTAGTGGCGGCGAGCGAAGGCTGCTCTTCGTTGTGGTGCGCGGACTTCTCATTGCGGTGGCTTCTCTTGTTGTGGAGCACGGGCTCTAGGTGCATGGGCTTCATTAGTTGTGGCACGCAGGCTCAGTAGTTGTGGCACACAGGCTTAGTTGCTCTGTGCGGCATGTGGGATCTTCCCAGACCAGGGCTTGAACCTGTGTCTTGAACTCTTAACCATTGCACCACCAGGGAAGTCCAAGTTAAGGGTCTTGAGATGAGAATATTCTTAATTATCTGGGTGGATCCTAATTACCATCAGGTGTTTATACGAGACAGGCAGAGGGAGATTAGGCACACAGGGCAGAAGGTGATGTGAAGACTCGGGTGATGTGACTACAAGCTAAGGAATGCTGGATGCCACCAGAAGCTAGAAGAAATAAGGCACATTCTGCCCTAGCCCCTCCCAAGGGAGAGTGGCCCTGCTCACACTTGATGTCAGCCCAGGGAGACTGATTACAGACTTCTGGCCTTCAAGACTATGAGATGATACATTTCTGTTGTTTTAAGTCAAAAACAAAATAAAACAAAACAAAAATTTAAGGACTGTCAGGATAGGAGACACCTCCAGGACTTTCTGAAATCTCCATTTGTTGTTAGGGATTTTGTGGTAACATAAAGGGCAGCATCATTTACTCACACGTGAGTGTCTCAGACTGAAATCGTCCCAGATATATGTAGAATCAGTGACCTCACTGTATGTCTGTACTCCTGACACATAAGAAATTAAGTTTGGCATTCTGAGAACAGGGCCAAGCAGACATTTGTTAAGAGAAGGCTCCTCTGGGTGATAATTTCAGAGGTAGGGATAACTCACATCTCTAACTTCCCTTTCCCTTCAAAAACATAAATCAGTGGACCTGCCTTTCTTTATCTAAACTCTTCTTGACTCTTATTTATATGTTCAGCCAGTATGAACTCCTGGGGTAATGAATCTGAGAACCACTGTTTAAGAGGATTGATTGTGTTGCCCGTAGGAAAATAGAACTGGAGTGAAGATGGATCATTCAGGCAGAATCATTGCGCTGCAAGCCAGATCAAAAGGCTCTCTGAGCCTACCTGTGTACATGTGCCCCTCCTGCAATTACAGAGCATCTGGCCATGCTCAGCCTTGGTGGGCGGGAGAAAACATAAGCTCTCACCATGCCAGCTGTGTTTTCCATCTTAATTTAAAATTCTCACTGAAGCTAGAGCTAATATGCTCAACTGGGCTATGTAGGCCCTTAACCTTTCTTTTTAGAAAGGGCTATTGATATCTTTCTTCAAAAAATATTTACTACTATCTGGGAAGCTGCTTTGTGCTAGTTGTTGTTTATGGTAAATTTAAAAGATGTGGTTCTTAACACTTGGAGCTTCAGTCGGTAAAAGAAGCAAAAATAGGCAGACAGAGAAAAAGAAGTTCATGGTAGGTAGAGGAGATAGGATAACTATGCAGAGACATCAATGAATTAAGAAGAGAGGATTAAATATTTACAATATTTACCAGAGTTACCCTGCCCTACAAGTGCCAAAGTTGGATGGATGGTTGGTTAGATGGATGGATGGATGGATGGATGGAAAGAAGGAAGGATGGATGGATGGACAGAAGACACAGACAGTCTCCACATTTGCTCAGGGACTGGGAGAAAATTTAAAGAGGGTCTGTGACTTGATTGTTCTGAATCTGATAATATTCTGATAATCTCTTCATTAAGAAATGGTCAGTACTCAGTAGAATTGCCACAAGAGGAAAGTTCATACTGGGCACCACATTTTTAAAAGAATTAGTCTGATAAGGAGAATAGGCAAAATAAAATAAAAATAACCACAACGGAAATGGAAGAGATGGAGGGAACTGGGGCAGTGTGTATGGGAGAGGAGAAGATAAGGAGGAAGGATCTGGACGAGAGGTTTCTGGTGAAGATTTTGTGTGTTGGGGTGATGTCTGGAATTTTCAAAGCTCTCTAGATGATTCTAATATACAGCCAAGTTTAAGAACCACTTACCTATACCACCCTACAAAGGCCACCAGATCAAGGTTTCAATTATTTTCATTTTTTCTTCTATTAAAAGATCTCATGTTTCCTTCCCAATTTTTGAGTAGGTATCATCTCTTCTTTTACATACTCTTAACAAATAACCTGTAATAGCTATAGATAACCACTTCACTGCTTGGAGTCTTGGGCTTCAAATGGTAAAATGAGAATAATAATGCCTACTTTGCCTTAAAGATTAAATGAGGCAATGTTTACAAAGCATTTAGCCCAGTGCTTGGCACATAGAAAACACATATAAGCAGTGGCAATTACTGTTACTCTCATTATTCTCTGACAAATGGCTTTGCTACAGCCTTCGCTCCACCCACTGAAAGCATCAGGTACCCACGTCCAGATCTTTGCTCCTGCTGTTCTTTTCTCTGGGTAAAGACCCTGTTCCTCTCAGCCTAAGCCCTGCCTATCTGAAGTTCTACCTCCTTCAAGTCTTTTTAGATAATCTCTCCTAAACAATCCCTCCCCACTTTGGGATTCCTAAGGACATTTTTCTCTGCAGTAGTTGGTTTAGAATTGTCTCTTCATTTTACTGTGATGTTAAGAACTGTCTCCGCAGTTCTGTTGCAAATTTCCTGAGCTCAGGTATTTGGTTGTGTGTACACATTCTTGTGTGTACCCATGGCCGTGCACGCAGAGCCCACTTAGTGTGTTGAATAGTCATTCACATCTAGGAGACACCCAGTAGATTGCAAGCTCTGGGAAGGCAGGGGCCTGGTATGTGAGATTCATCTAAATCCCCCAAGGACCCGGAATAACACCTAGTACATAGTAGGTGCCTTGTATTAGTTCTCTAGGGCTGCCATAACAAAGTACCACAGACTAGGTGACTTGAACAACAGAAGTGTATTTTCTCAATTTCTAAAGGCAAGAAGTCCAAGATCAAGGTGTTGGCAGGGTTAGTTTCTTCCTAGATCTCTATCCTTAGTTGGTAGCTGGGCTTCCTTCCTTGTGTCTGTCTTAATCTCTTCTTCTTATAAGAACACCAATCATACTGGATTAGGGTCCACCTTAATGGTGTAATTTTCACTTAATTACCTCTTTAAAGACCCTATTTCCAAATATAATCACATTCTGAGGTACTGGGAGGTAGGACTTCAACATGTGAATCTGGGGGCATTGGGAGGACACAATTTAGCCCGTAACAGTGCTTAATAAATATTGGTTGAATGAATGAATGAATTGCATGCTGCCAACATGCCCTCACCGCCTAATCCAGTGTCACTGCTTAGTGCAGTATGACATTTATTAAGCAACTATTATCTTAGGTGGTTATGGTAGGCAGATGAATAAGCTATGGTTTCTGCCTGAAGGGCCTTATATTATAATGAAAGAGACCACTGCACACAATTTCAGTAAATGGAAAATAAACTAAGTTACAAGTATGCACAGGGGGATATGTGAGACAGAGAGAACCATCTAACCCAGCAGGGGTTTCAAGGAAGGCTTGCTTGAGGAGAAAATTTCTGAAGTTTTAAAAGATAAATGATAACTTTATAGAAAAGAAAGACAAGAAGGAACTGATTTTAGAATTAGATGATTACACTGTCTACAGAGTGGTAGATGGATTTAAAGGGGGAGTATCTGCAGCATGGAGAACAATAAAGAGATGATTATTATAGACCAGGTGAGAGATGAAGAGGGTAGGAATTTGATCAATGGAAGTCAATGCAAAGAAATCAGCAGGTGTGAGAAATGTTTAAAGGGTAACATCTACAGGACTTCTTGGTTAACTGAATATGGTGGTGAGGGAGAGTAGAGGTATGGGGTAGCTCAAAGGGAAGGAGGAGTGTTGAAGAATTTGTGGCCATGTTTTAAGACCACCACAATCAGCAGCACGTGGAATCTTATAGGAAATGCATGTTCTTAGGGTCCACTATAGACCCACCAAGCCAGACTCTCTAAGAGTGGGACCCAGGAACTTATGTTTCAATAAGCCCTAAGCGTGATCCTGATACCTGCTAAGAGGCCCTACTCTAAGGGTAAGAAACATTCTCTTTGTATCTAGGAATACATATTTGGTCCCCTTTGTTTCTTTCTAATAACTCACATTGAACTATTTATCCTCCAGTCCTTGGTGACTATCTCAAAACTAATTAGTTGAGAGGCGGGAGAAACTGTGGGGTGGTAAGGTTATATATATAAGTCTTAGTATGTGCTGGGAAAAGCACTGGGGGAAACGCCCAAATATCAATACAACGGATCTCTATGCATCAAAAGGTTTCCTGAAATCTGGTGTTCATCATTTACAAAATCAAATTTAGCATACGACCAAGATTTAGGAAAATATTTTCTAGTAAGGTCACCAATCGAAAGAAAATGTAAGCACATCAAAGAAAATGGCTACAGTCTGGGGAGCAAGATTTGGAAAGCACAATTTTTTTTTGATCACCCAATGTGTTACTTGTGCCCACTAAAAGAGAGAATGCATTAAAATAACCGGTCAATATCCCAGTCAATGATTTAGTGGAACCCCATGGTGGAATCAATAATGGTGACCTGAATGCAATGACCTTTGGAGCTCAGAACTAACTCTGCTGTCTCACAGGTTACTTCCAATCGACTTAATAAAAAATGTTCAGGTGCAAAACCAAATGGTTCGATTCCTGGAAAATCATTAGTAGTTAAGTAATTAAACAATCACTCACTTATTAACTTTTCCAGGTACTTTGGTAACGCTTGACAACACCAAGATTGCCTAGTAATTATATAAATTATTCCTTTTCCCCATTCAGTAGTTACCCCCCAAAAATATATTTTCATGAAAAAGAGATAACTTTCAAAGCATGGGGAGTGGAAATAGGGTGCTAAGTTCTCCCAAGGACAACTGCTGATTCAGAACATATGTCAGGAGCAAGCAGCATGGAGTGATGGAAACAACGATTTATTTCATGAATTATTTGAAATTTTAATAAGTGTGAGCATTACATAATTATAAATAATGAAGTTATTTTCTGTTTAAAATAAAATTTAAAAAAGAGAGAAAAGATCTGCATGAAGAAAAAAGTACAGGTGTCGAAGTCAGAATGTGTTGGTTCAGTTCCTGGTCCTGCAACTTACTAGCTATGTGACCTTGAGCATGCTACTTAGCTGCTCTGGGCTTCTGTGTTCTTCTCTTTAAAATAGAAATGCTTACCTCAGATGGTTGCTGTCATATTAAAAGAGCTAATAGATGTAAAGCACTTAGCACAATACCTGTCCAGATGAGTACTCAATAATATTAACTTTTGGTTGCTGTTTCTAGCTTTGGACTCAGCTCAAATCAGAGTTCAAATCCCAGCTCTTCTACTTACTAGCTATATGCCCTTTGGCCAATCATTTCACCTCTAAAAGCCTTGTTTGTTGGTTAGTTTTTAAGATACGCAAGATGAGGACAAGATTATATATCATGTAAGATGTTGGAGGACACAGAGTAGGTACGTAACAAATGATGACTATTTTACATTAGCTCTTCAGAATGGATTTTATCTTCTACATCAATTTTCCTCAGATTCTCCTGTTACTTAAGCTAAGTTCAGTCCTTAGTACTGCCCTGTCCACACTGACATTGGCATGTCCAAACTGGGAATGGCAGAGGACCCTCTTCTTAAAGAAGAGATGGTTCTCTTCATTTTGTGTGTTTGTAGAAAGGTGATCTTACATATGCCTGCCCTCAGCCTGCTCAGGAACCACAGCATGGGAACATCATCATCTATGGGGAAAAAGACAAGAGTCATGCCTCTGAATGAGAGAGCAGAGATGATCTCAGACACATTTTCTAGATATTTCCCCATCTTTACCAACATGGTCCCTTGCCTTATTAAAATGAATTCTTAGCCATCTGGCATTCACCCAAGCCTCAAATTCAGTGGGACACAAGCAATGAGACAATATGAGAAATGAAGCGAATAACATAAAAATACAAAACAATGAACAAAAAGGTGATTAGATATGACCACTTTTTTTTTAACCTCTCAATGACAAAAAGACAACATAAAAAATTAAAAGTGAAATATGTGGAAAAAACATTTGCAGTAGGTATAGCAAAGTGTTAACACCCTTAATATATAAAGTGCACTTATAAATCATTAATATGAAAAAGACCAGTATCTCAATAGAAAAAAAATAGGCAAAGGGTATTAACAGAATGTTCACAAAAGAAGACATATAAAGAATGAATAAATAGATGAAAAACAATCAAACTACTAACAAGTAAAAGTAAATCTCATCAGATGCTCAAAGGTTTTATAAACTGAGGTTTCCTAGTATTGGTAGGGTATGGGAAATGGTACTTTACATACTGTTGACAGACCTTTCAGAAGGGCAACATGTATTTGGCAACATGTATCAACAATGTGTGTATCATTTGATCTAGTAATTCCACTTTTAGGAAATTATCCTAAAATAAATGGTCAAGATGTATATAAAAGGATGTTTGTTACACAGCTGTTTATAATAGAAAAAAAGTTTTGAAAAAACCTAAAATCTAACAATAAGTCATTGGTTAAAAATAAAAATGAATCAATGATTCATCTATACGACAGAAAATATACTTACATTTAATATACTGTAGAATTATATCTCTTAACATGGAAATCTGTCCATAGTAGGGGGGATGGAGAGAAGCAATGCAGGCAGAGAAACCAGCCTGTGCAAAGGCTCTACTATAAAGGGAAGGGACTCCTGGTCCCCATGGGGTTTTGTAATCAGCTTCACCATTCTGGGAGTCTACCTTAAGACTGGGAGTGAAACTCTACTAGGCAGGGCCCCTCCCTGTCTTGTTCACTGCTGGATGCCAAATGCCTGCACAGCCCCGGTTCAATAAATGTCTGTTAACCTGAAATGCATGCCATTTCTGTAGAAATGTTTCAGTGTGGGTATACACAAGGACATGTGGAAGGATATTTGCCAAAGTGGTGATCTCTAGGTTGAAGGATTTGAGGTGATGCCTACTTTCTTCCTTATATTTTCATGTATTATTTGAAGTTTTAATGATAAGCATGAGTCATTTTCATAATTAGAGATAGCTAATCATATTATTGTCACTCAAGAACTTCAAAGAGGAAAAAAAAGATCTTAATGAAGAACGAAGGACACTGCTGGTGATCAGACTCAGACATGTATGATTTATTTCCTTCAGGTAGCCCCTTACTCTGCTGTCAGAGGCTACAAATGAGGCAGCCACAGTTCACTGTCAGTGGCTGCAAAGTCAGTGATACGATCAAGGGGTCAGCAAATGTGTCTGCCCAGCACTCAGAGAGCTGTTTCCACAACCCCAGCCTTGCAGTTTTGGCTGCCCCTCTGTGGAAGGGCGTGTCCTTCTTTTATTTTCTACCACCCGGAAGCAGCATACTTCTCATTCTTCAATATCTTGCCTCCTCTGGAAACTTCCCAATCCTGGCACTTTTCCTGTGTGTCCCCCACAATACTCTCCTTCTTCCTCTTGTGTTCTCTCCTGGGTTCTAAATGACCCCCTGGGCTCTAAATGATCCATTTACTTGCCTGTCTCATCCATTCACATGAGCTCCTGGAAAGCAGGAAGCATGTTTTATTCAGCTGCTATTTCCGGACCCAGCATAACATCTGATACATAGCAAAAGCTCAATAAATGCTTGTGAACAAACCAGCAGACAGTGGCTGCTTTCTCCTGGGCTTTGCCATACAGCTGTTAACTGTCCCCTAAGAGAGCTCCCACACCCCCAAGTTCTCCTGCAGCTGGCTTGGTCTAGCAGTCCCCCAGCTGTGCCAGGCCCTCAGCAGACACCCATTCACATGGGGCAGCCAGGTCTGACGGATGGAGGTGGTCTATCTCCCAAATACCATGAAAGCTATGGGATGCTGCCCGTGTGTGTACTGTGACTTCCTATACCCTCCTGTGTTCAAGCAAAAACAAGATGGGCTACCGGTTGAAAGTCACGTGTCCAGGCACCAAAGCTTTCTGACGAGGAGACAGTATTTCTCCAATCCATGTTTTACCAGTGGCTGAAGAACACAACGCCTCTTTTATCACACTGATCCCCATCACACAGCAGAACTTCCTCACAAGTGAAACGGCTCTAAGCAGCCCAGAGCTAACACAGTCTCCCTCCAGATCCCTCAGACGTGGGCTACCAGGTGGGTTTATGCCAAGCAAGCACTGGGCAGCTGAAGGTATATAAATGCTATCTGAACAAGAGAAAAAATGAAAACTGGGAAGTTATGTGTGCCACATTGGCAATGTTTTTATCTGATTCTGTAAGTTTTTCTCCCAGGTTTAGCAGGAATGCAAACACTAATAAGCTGTTCCACCTGAGCTGAGCTTTTTAAATGTTGCTGCCTTGGAACCAGAAACGTGGAAAATGATCACGTTTCCACTAACAACAAGAGCAGTGTTACAACAGTGTCTTTCCAGTACTTCAAAAGGCTGACAGGGTTTGGGGTAAGGTTCTCAAGAAGTACTTGGCAACATCAGCTTCTAGTACATTCTCTCTACCTCCCCCTTCCATGCCTAACAGACACTTTAACTCTGGGTCTGTATTTTATGGAAATAATCCAAAATGTGGGAAAGAGAATCTTGCCTTATTTATATAAGAAGGGAAGGAAGGAAGGAAGGAAGGAAGGAAGGAGGGAGGGAGGGAAGGAAGGAAGGGAGGGAGGGAGGGAAGGGAGGGAGGAGGGAGGGAAGGGAGAGAGGGAGGAAGGAAGGGAGGGAGGAGGGAGGGAAGGGAGGGAGGGAGGAGGGAGGGAGGGAAAGGAGAAGGGAGGGAAGGAAGGGGGAAGGGGAAGGAGGAAGGGAGGAAGGGAGGGAGGAGGGAGAGAAGGGAGGGAGGGAGGGAACAGCCTAAAAACCTACTATTGAGAGATATTTAAATAATTGATGGAATTCTACTACAGAGATTATTGTGAATCCATTAAAATGATTTTGGATAATATGCAATATCATGGAAAATGCTAACTGTATGACTTTAGGAGGAAATGAAGAATACTAGTATTATTATAACCACACAAAGTTGGGGAAGACAGAAAAGTATAAAGACAAATGTAAAACAAAAAAGTAATAATCCAATCACTCATAGAACTACTATTAATACGAATGTTTTCTTTCAGTCATTTTTATGACTGTATGTAAGTGTATTTTAATAAAATAAAATGGAGATCTCAGGCTATATACTTATTTTTATATCCTACCTTTGTTACACAATAATTATTCATGAGCGTTAAATATTCTTTAAAAATATGCTTTTCAATACCTGCATAGAAGTCTATCATGTGAACGTTCCACAGTTCATTAGGTTGAACCATAAAAAAGCTGTTTTGTAGGTCAACATTTGTCAACTATCAGTAATTTCATATAGTTCAATTTAATATCTATCTAGTTCCCATTTGGAGCATTTGGGTTATGTTAATTACTTATAATGAAATCAGTTTAAATAAATATTTAGTGTCTCAATTTATTTTATATGGATAAAATTTCTAGAAGGGTAATTTGCAGAAAAGCACATTTTTAAGTTCCCTCAAATATTTTTCTATACTGCCCTTCAGGAAATTTGTACCAATCTACATTCCCATTGTAGTGTCTGTTACTCTGTTTTTACTGCACTCCAAATGAAAGAAACTCTTTATAGTTTCTTTTTAACACATAATATTCTTTAAAAATTTGCCATTTTTCTTTCTTTCTATTTAAGATGTCTCCCCAGAATAGTCACAAATAAGTTATCTCACAAAGACTGTTGGTATTGAGAAACAAAGTTTCCTGTTGAAACACCCTCTCTAGGCAGATCAAAATTGGAAATCAGCTCTTAAGTCTAGAGCGAGAAACACAGAGGATAGGTTCTGAGGTAAACACCACAATGGGCAGAAACAGAGGGAATGTGAAATTCCAGAGTTAAGTTCAGAATTCTCAAGGCTAGAGTCTAGAGAAATGATGAAAACTCACCAGTACAGACTGGAACAGGATGATGCTCAAGAATATGATTGCTTTATCAACAAAACTAAAAGGCCACCTACTGAATGGGTGTATTTTTACCCATTAATATTTGCAAACAATACATCCAATAAAAGGTTAATGTCCAAAATAACAAAGAACTCATACAACTCAACATAAAAAAAAACTGATTAAAAAATGACTGAATAGACATTTTTCCAAAGAAGACATACAGATGCCAACAGGCATGTGAAAAGATGTTCAACATCACTCACTAATCATCAGGGAAATGCAAATCAAAACCACAACAAAATAGCACTTCACACCTGTCAGGATGGCTATTACCAACAAGACAACAAATAACAAGTGTTGGTGAGGATGTGGAGAAAATGGAACCCTGTGCACTGCTGGTGGGAATGTAAATTGTTGCAGCTACTGTAGAAAACAGTATAGAGATTCCTCAAAAAATTAAAAAGAGAACTACCACATGATCCAGCAATTCCACTCCCGGGTATTTATCCAAAGAAAACAAAAACACTAATTCAAAAAGATATATGCATCCCTATGTTCACTGCAGCATTATTTACAATAGCCAAGATATGGAAGCAACCTAAGTGCCCATCAATAGATGAGTGGATAAAGATGTGGTGTGTGTGTATATATATATATACATATATATATATATATACACATACACACAATTGAATATTACTCAGCCATAAAAAAAGAATGAAATCTTGCTATTTATGACAATATGGATGGATCTAGAGGGTATTATGCTAAGTGAAATAAGTCAGATAAAGACAAATAATGTATGATTTCACTTATATGTGGAATCTGAAAAAAACAAAACAAATGAACAAATATAACAAACCAGAAACAGAGTCATAGATACAGAGAACAAATAGGTGGTTGCCAGAGGTGAGGAGGTGAGGAGAGTAATGACATAGATGAGGAAAATTAAGAGGTACAAACTTCCAGCTGCAAAATAAATGAGTCATGGATATGAAATGTACAGTAAGGAGAATATAGTCAATAACTAAATAATATCTCTGTATGGTGATATAACCAGACTTATCGTGGTGATCATTTTGAAATGTATAGAAATATCGATTCACTGTGTTGTGTAACAGGAACTAACATAGTATTGTATGTCAATCATTAATATAATTAACACTGCTGAATGTTATATATATATATGACATTTGATAAGAGAATAAATCCTAACAGTTCTTGTTACAAGGAAAAAAGTTTTCTTCTATTCCTTTAATTTTGTAACCATATGAGATGATGGATGTTGACTAAAGTATTGCAATAATCATTTCATGTTGTATGTAAGTCACCTCGTTATGCTGTACACCTAAAACTTATACAATATTGTATGTCAATTATATCTCAATAAATCTGGAAAGAAAAAAAGAAAGAGTGTGACTGCCTTTAAATGAGAGGGCTTGGATGTCTTTGGTGTCTGACTGTGGCCAGTGATGTCTCCATTGCTGTGGCCAGATGATGTCTCCAGAATAACCCTACATCCCAGAGTAACCCTACATCACAATCAGCATCCATTTTACTACAAAGACCTGACGCACTAGCTGTCACAAAATCATATGGTGACATAGTATTGGGTAATGGGTAAAGTTTTGGGGATCAGAAATTATAAAAAGACAAGAGGCAGATAATTTAGAGGGTGCCCTCCTAGGGGGACTTCTACTCACTCCTCTTAATGCAAGCAGAAAATCACTCACTTATTCAGATAAATATCTTTGCAAGGGTAGTAAGTAAATCCTTGGGCATTCTGACCATCTCGCCTCAAAGAGAGAGGTGAATACTGGGAGACCTACAGAGGCTTGAAGGGGTCAGTACAGCCTGGGGGTTGCTGGGACCTTTGTAAAGGGAACTGAAAGAGTGACTTTGTTCTCCAGAAAACAGCCTAAAGAAAAGGCAGAAATTCTCTAGCCAAAGTGACCCCAGGCCAACTAAAACATCAAGCTGAATAAAAATATGGAGACCTTTCAAGGGGAGGCTCCATAATGAACAATTGCAAAAGGTTCTTTGAGTCACGGCAAGCCCCTGGTTTCCAGTAAAATTCTAGACCCTCCAAGTTTGCCTGGCTGGGGACTCCTCTAGGAGCAGAACACAGAGCTCTCCTGGAGCCTTTCAAAGACCTTTTATGGACTGCCACGTCCCCACCAACAGTAAGTACACCATCAGCAGAGATGCTTAAACTGGTAAACCAGCCTGGTCCAGCTCAAGAATGCACCCAGATCTAATTTTCCTTTTCCAAGCTCGTGGGCTATAAAGACATTCAGCTGCAATAATTTAAGTTTTTCACATTACCAGCAACTAAATTTTATACTTGTCAAAGATTAATGAATTGTTTTCAAGCTGTGGGTCAGGGTTTAGAACTGTACAGTTTCCCTCCCTTTCAGCCTCTCAGATTCCTGTCCTTTCCAGATTGTCATTGGACAATCAGCAATGAAACAGACTGGAGACAGAAAACGGGCTACATTTCAGAAAAGATCAAGAAACTCAGCTTTCCTTCCTCTTAAAAAGCTTCCTCCTTCTACTTCTGATTCAGAAGTCATGCATGCAGACCTAATATATATCCCATATAGAACTCCTCAATTATATAAAAAACTTTTCCATTCACACCTCCTATTCATGTTTCAATAGAAGTTGAAACCAGTGGTTCTTGCATTCATTCCACAAATACTTCTTTGGGCATCTGACAAATCTCCACAGATAACTATTTCCCACTGCCATCACTGGATTCATGTACATTAGTATTACTTTCTCTCTCCCCACTCTATAGCCAGTGTTAGAGAACTTCATGTGAGATGAGCTTTGGGGGTTTAGAGTTCCAGGAAGAACCACTTAAAGTCTTAGAGAATATTAGTGGACTAGTACCTATTTTCAGAAGCTTTGGATGAATCTTCTCTCATCTATTCCTTTTTTTTTTTTCTCTCATCTATTCTTAAATGTTACATCTCACAATTCATACTAGGCTCCTTAAATACTGTTAATGAGTTTGAAGCAGAATTTTATCTGAAGTATATATTATACTTTATATTTATGTTTACCTGTTTACATAGTTTTCTGGTAATTTTTACATAGTAGAGTTTAACTGGGTTTCTATTCTTTTCCAAATATACTCTTAGCACCAAATTTTGAGATTCCATGGATAATAGGTAGATCATAGTTTTTCCATCTTAGACAGGAAGAAATTGGCTTTATTTTATATTATGTTTCCACTTCTAATATGACCAAGAAAGCTCCTACCAGACCCTAGCCTATGACAGCTAACAGTAAAATATGGATAAAATATGCAAATAAAAATCAAATATCCAAAGGTGCTAGGGGGTAAACTAGAGCAGTCAAATTCTGGATAGGAGCTGAGATTTCATACAAGGGATTGGTACAAGTGAGTTAATAATTTGTATGCCTCTGTCTAAAGGCAGCCTGAAGTCAGTGTCACTTAGGGTGAGAAAAATCTTTAATAGAAAAATTAAGTATTTTTTGAAGAAAAGGACCAAAGAACAGAATGTAGGGCAACCACAGCTACTGGAAAGTGAGCAGAAAATTTACTACAAGGAGTGATTCAGAGCGGCAGAGCCCAAAATTTATACATACACTCTTCCCAAGTATCTGGATGACCCGTGAATTACACATGCATATGATAGACTCTAAGCACACCAGCAAAGAAAAACAAACAAAAAAACACTAAGGTTTGAGCTACTATACAAGAGACAGAGTTTGTCGTCTCAGTCATCAAATTCATTATATTCTGAAGCAAAACAACAACAATCTTCAGAAGAAATAAGAGACTTCAGGATATCTACAACCAATTATTCACAATGGTCAGGGTGTAATCCAAAAATTCTAACCATATAAAGAAACTATCCTCAACAAAATAAAGAAAAATATTATCGCAATGAATGAAAAGGTAGAAAATCTCTGCTGAGAAATGAAAACTATTTCTAAAAAAGAACTAAATAGAAATACTACAACTTAAAAACACCATAATTAAAATTTAAAAATTCATTGTATGTTCTTAGTGGTAGAGTGGAAAATACAGGAGAGTCAGTAAACTTGAAGACACATAAATGGAAATGATCCAATCTAAAAGACAGATAAGAAAAAGTTTGGGAAAAATGAAACAGATTCTCATGAATTCATGGACCTGAATAAAAAGAATAAAAGTCTAACATATGTATAATTGGAGTTTCATGAGGAGAAGAGGTACAGAAGAGGCATTAAAAGATATTAAAGTGACTTCCCAGAACGTCTGCTACCAGTGTCTTCGTCCCCACGGTGTGCCACAGCCATCCCACACCTCTGCAAGAGACCTTCCAACTCTAGCAGCAAAATCAGAAAGAGGCTGGTCTCTGATGACATTATGGAGCTTCCATATTGAAACTGTGCTGCTTATTTCTGGAGTTCTCATTATATGAGATGAACAAAAGAACAAATTT
Source organism: Aethalodelphis obliquidens (assembly GCF_003676395.1). Classification (NCBI taxonomy): domain Eukaryota; kingdom Metazoa; phylum Chordata; class Mammalia; order Artiodactyla; family Delphinidae; genus Aethalodelphis; species Aethalodelphis obliquidens. The sequence goes on along the minus strand of NW_020837948.1, from coordinate 62,668,899 downwards.
ATTTCAGGAAAACTAAGAACAAAAGAATGGCTGTGGATTTGCTGCCTGCTCAGGTGACACCGTGTGGATGGAAGGCTCTTGGTGCTGCAGCCAGGAGTCAGTGCTGTGCCTCTGAGGTGGGAGAGCTAACTTCAGGACACTGGTCCACAAGAGACCTCCCAGCTCCACGCAATATCAAACGGCGAAAATCTCCCAGAGATCTCCATCTCAACACGAACACCCAGCTTCAATCAACGACCAGCAAGCTACAGTGCTGGACACCCTATGCCAAACAACTACCAAGACAGGAACACAACCCCACCCATTAGCAGAGAGGCTGCCTAAAATCATAATAAGTCCACAGACACCCCAAAACACACCACTAGACGTGGACCTACCCACTAGAAAGACAAGATCCAGCCTCATCCACCAGAACACAGGCACTAGTCCCCTCCACCAGGAAGCCTACACAACCCACTGAACTAACTTTAGCCACTGGGGACCGACACCAAAAACAATGGTAACTATGAACCTGCAGCCTGCAAAAAGGTGACCCCAAACACAGTAAGATAAGCAAAATGAGAAGAGAGAAAAACAAAAACAGATGAAGGAGCAAGATAAAAACCCACCAGACCTAACAAATGAAGAGGAAATAGGCAGTCTACCAGAAAAAGAATTCAGAATGATGACAGTAAAGATGATCCAAAATCATGGAAATAGAATAGACAAAATGCAAGAAACATTTAACAAGGACCTAGAAGAACTAAAGATCAAACAAGCAATGAAGAACAACACAATAAATGAAATTAAAAATACTCTAGAAGGGATCAATAGCAGAATAACTGAGGCAGAAGAATGGATAAGTGACCTGGAAGATAAAATAGTGGAAATAACTACTGCAGAGCAGAATAAAGAAAAAAGAGTGAAAAGAATTGAGGACAGTCTCAGAGACCTCTGGGAAAACATTAAACACAACAACATTCGAATTATAGGGGTTTCAGAAGAAGAAGAGAAAAAGAAAGGGACTGAGAAAACATTTGAAGAGATTATAGTTGAAAACTTCCCTAATATGGGAAAGGAAATAGTTAAACAAGTCCAGGAAGCACAGAGAGTCCCATACAGGATAAATCCAAGGAGAAACATGCCAAGACACATATTAATCAAACTGTCAAAAATTAAATACAGAGAATAAATATTAAAAGCAACAAGGGAAAAACAACAAATAACACACAAGGGAATACCCATAAGGTTAACAGCTGATCTTTCAGCAGAAACTCTGCAAGCCAGAAAGGACTGGCAGGATATATTTAAACTGATGATGGAGAAAAACCTACAACCAAGATTACTCTACCCAGCAAGGATCTCATTCAGATTTGATGGAGAAATTAAAACCTTTACAGACAAGCAAAGGGTGAGAGAGTTCACCACCACCACACCAGCTTTACAACAAATGCTAAAGGATCTTCTCTAGGCAAGAAACACAAGAGAAGGAAAAGACCTATAATAACAAACCAAAAACAATTAAGAAAATGGGAATAGGAACATACATATTGATAATTACCTTAAATGTAAATGGATTAAATGCTCCCAACAAAAGACACAGACTGGCTGAATGGATACAAAATCAAGACCCTAATATATGCTGTCTACAAGAGACCTACTTCAGACCTAGGGACACATACAGACTGAAAGTGAGGGGATGGAAAAAGATACTCGATACAAGTGGAAACCAAAAGAAAGCTGGAGTAGCAATTCTCATATCAGACAAAATAGACTTTAAAATAAAGACTATTAGAAGACACAAAGAAGGACACTACATAATGATCAAGGGATCAATCCAAGAAGAAGACATAACAATTGTAAATATTTATGCACCCAACATAGGAGCACCTCAGTACATAAGGCAAATACTAACGGCCATAAAAGGGGAAATCGACAGTAACACATTCATAGTAGGGGACTTTAACACCCCACTTTCACCAATGGACAGATCATCCAAAATGAAAATAAATAAGGAAACACAAGCTTTAAATGATACATTAAACAAGATGGACTTAACTGATATTCATAGGACATTCCATCCAAAAACAACAGAATACACATTTTTCTCAAGTGCTCATAGAACATTCTCCAGGATAGATCATATCTTGGGTCACAAATCAAGCCTTGGTAAATTTAAGAAAACTGAAATTGTATCAAGTATCTTTTCCGACCACAAGGTTATGAGACTAGATATCAATTACAGGAAAAGATCTCTAAAAAATACAAACACATGGAGGCTAAACAATACACTATTTAATGATGAACTGATCACTGAAGAAATCAAAGAAGAAATAAAAATATACCTAGAAACAAATGACAATGGAGACACGACAACCCAAAATCTATGGTATGCAGCAAAAGCAGTTCTAAGAGGAAAGTTTACAGCAATACAATCCTACCTTAAAAAACAGGAAACATCTCGAATAAACAACCTAACCTTGCACCTAAAGCAATTAGAGAAAGAAGAACAAAAAAACCCCAAAGTTAGCAGAAGGAAAGAAATCATAAAGAACAGATCAGAAATAAATGAAAAAGAAATGAAGGAAACGATAGCAAAGATCAATAAAACTAAAAGCTGGTCCTTTGAGAAGATAAACAAAATTGATAAACCATTAGCCAGACTCATCAAGAAGAAAAGGGAGAAGACTCAAATCAATAGAATTAGAAATAAAAAAGGAGAAGTAACAACTGACACTGCAGAAATACAAAAGATAATGAGAGATTATTACAAGCAACTCTATGCCAATAAAATGGACAACCTGTAAGAAAAGGACAAATTCTTAGAAATGCACAACCTGCCAAGACTGAATCAGGAAGAAATAGAAAATATGAACACACCAATCACAAGCACTGAAATTGAAACTGTGATTAAAAATCTTCCAATAAGCAAAAGCCCAGGACCAGATGGCTTCACAGGCGAATTCTATCAAACATTTAGAGAAGAACTAACACCTATCCTTCTCAAACTTCTCCAAAATATAGCAGAGGGAGGAACACTCCCAAACTCATTCTACGAGGCCACCATCACCCTGATACCAAAACCAGACAAGGATGTCACAAAGAAAGAAAGCTACAGGCCAATATCACTGAAGAACAAAGATGCAAAAATCCTCAACAAAATACTAGCAAACGGAATCCAACAGCACATTAAAAGGATCATACACCATGATCAAGTGGGGTTTATCCCAGGAATGCAAGGATTCTTCAATATACGCAAATCAATCAATGTGATACACCATATTAACAAACTGAAGGAGAAAAACCATATGATCATCTCAATAGAGGTAGAGAAAGCTTTCGACAAAATTCAACACCCATTTATGATAAAAACCCTGCAGTAAGTAGGCATAGAGGGAACTTTCCTCAACATAGTAAAGGCCATATATGACAAACCTACAGCCAACATCGTCCTCAATGGTGAAAAACTGAAAGCATTTCCACTAAGATCACGAACAAGACAAGGTTACCCACTCTCACCACTCTTATTCAACATAGTTTTGGAAGTTTTAGCCACAGCAATCAGAGAAGAAAAGGAAATAAAAGGAATCCAAATCAGAAAAGAAGAAGTAAAGCTGTCACTGTTTGCAGATGACATGATACTATTCATAGAGAATCCTAAAGATGCTACCAGAAAACTACTACAGATAATCAATGAATTTGGTAAAGTAGCAGGATACAAAATTAATGCACAGAAATCTCTGGCATTCCTATACACTAATGATGAAAAATCTGAAAGTGAAATCAAGAAAACACTCTCGTTTAAGATTACACCAAAAAGAATAAAATATCTAGGAATAAACCTACCTAAGGAGACAAAAGACCTGTATGCAGAAAATTATAAGACACTGACGAAAGAAATTAAAGATGATACAAATATATGGAGAGATATTCCGTGTTCTTGGATTGGAAGAATCAACATTGTGAAAATGACTCTACTACCCAAAGGACTCTGTAGATTCAATGCAATCCCTATCAAACTACCAATGGCATTTTTCACAGAACTAGAACAAAAAATTTCACAATTTGTATGGAAACACAAAAGACCCCGAATAGTCAAAGCAATCTTGAGAATGAAAAACAGAGCTGGAGGAATCAGGCTCCCTGACTTCAGACTATACTACAAAGCTACAGTAATCAAGACAGTATGGTACTGCCACAAAAACAGAAAGATAAATCAATGGAACAGGATAGGAAGCCCAGAGATAAACCCACACACCTATGGTCAACTAATCTATGACAAAGGAGGCAGGAACGTACAGTGGAGAAAGGACAGCCTCTTCAATAAGTGGTGCTGGGAAAACTGGACAGGTACATGTAAAAGTATGAGATTAGATCACTCCCTAACACCATACACAAAAATAAGCTCAAAATGGATTAAAGACATAAATGTAAGGCCAGAAACTATCAAACTCTTAGAGGAAAACATAGGCAGAACACTCTATGACATAAATCACAGCAAGATCCTTTTTGACCCACCTCCTAGAGAAATGGAAATAAAAAGAAAAATAAACAAATGGGACCTTACGAAACTTCAAAGCTTTTGCACAGCAAAGGAAACCATAAACAATACCAAAAGACAACCCTCAAAATGGGAGAAAATATTTGCAAATGAAGCAACTGAGAAAGGATTAATTTCCATAATTTACAAGCAGTTATGCAGTTCAATACAAAAAAACAAACAACCCAATCCAAAAATGGGCAGAAGATCTAAATAGACATTTCTCCAAAGAAGACATATAGACTGCCAACAAACACATGAAAGAATGCTCAACATCATTAATCATTAGAGAAATGCAAATCAAAACTACAATGAGATATCATCTCACACCGTTCAGAATGGCCGTCATCAAAAAATCTAGAAACAATAAATGCTGGAGAGGATGTGGAGAAAAGGGAACACTCTTGCACTGCTGGTGGGAATGTGAATTGCTTCAGGCACTGTGGAGAATACTATGGAGGTTCCTTAAAAAACTACAAATAGAACTACCATATGACCCAGCAATCCCACTACTGAGCATATACCCTGAGAAAACCATAATTCATAAAGAGTCATGTACCAAAATGTTCATTGCAGCTCTATTTACAATAGCCAGGAGATGGAAACAACCTAAGTGTCCATGGACAGATGAATGGATAAAGAAGATGTGGCACATATATACAATGGAATATTACTCAGCCATAAAAAGAAACAAAATTGAGCTATTTGTAATGAGGTGTATGGACCTAGAGTCTGTCATACAGAGTGAAGTAAGTCAGAAAGAGAAAGACAAATACCATATGCTAACACATATATATGGAATTTAAGAAAAAAAATGTAATGAAGAACGTAGGGGTACGACAGGAATAAAGACACAGACCTACTAGAGAATGGACTTGAGGATATGGGGAGGGGGAAGGGTAAGCTGTGACAAAGTGAGAGTGGCATGGACATATATACACTACCAAACGTAAAATAGATAGCTAGTGGGAAGCAGTCGCATAGCACAGGGAGATCAGCTCGGTGGTTTGTGACCACCTGGAGGGGTGGGATAGGGAGGGTGGGAGGGAGGGAGACGCAAGAGGGAAGAGATATGGGAACATATGTATAACTGATTCACTTTGTTATAAAGCAGAAACTAACACACCATTGTAAAGCAATTATACTCCAATAAAGTTGTATAAATAAATATATAAATAAAACCTTTAGGCACACACACCAAAAAATATTAAATCTATAATGGCTGAAAATCTTCCAAATTTGGTATAAGACTTAACTTTTCCAATCCAAGAAGCTCAGTGAACTCAAAACAGTAAAACTATGCCCAGTTTCACTGTACTAACATTGTTGAAAACCAAAACAAAGATAAAGAGAAAATCCTGATAGCAGTCAGATACACAGAGGGAAGCCATGGTGCAAACTCAATGATTTTCATTGGAAATTATAGAAGACAGTAGGGAGTGTAAGAAGCAACGAAAACATTAATCCTAAATTCAGCATCCAGTGAAAATATTTTTGAAGAATAAAAACAAAGACATTTTCATATAAAATAAAACTAAGAAAATTGTCAGCTGATCTGCACTTTTTTTTTTTCTCCACCTCTTTTTTACTATTGTGGTTCTGTTTTACCTTCTGGTGGTTGTTTCATCTATATTTTAATTTTTATATTTTTTCTAACACAGCTGTTAATTTCCTACTCTAATTTTATTTTTTACTTTGTTATTGTCCTCCTTTTCTTTTCTTTTCTTTTTTTTTTTTTTTTTTGGCTGCCACACACAGCTTGCAGGATCTTGGTTCACAAGCCAGGGGTGGGGCCAAAGCTCCTGTAGTGGGAGCTTCGAGTCCAAACCACTGGACTAAAAGAGAACGTCAGATGCCAGGGAATATTTATCAGAGTGAGGTATTCTGGAGGTCCTCATCTCAGCACCAAGACCCAGCTCTACCCAAGAGCCTACAAACTGCAGTGTTGGAAGCCTCAGGCCAGACAACCAGTAAGATAGGAACACAATCTCGCTCATAAAAAAAACGAAAAAAAAATGAGATGGCCAAAAAATATGTCACAGATGAAGGAGCAAGATAAAAACCTATAAGACCAAATAAATGAAGAGGAAACAGGCAATGTACCTGAAAAAGAATTCAGAGTAATGATAGTAAAGATGATCTAGAATCTTGGAAATAGAATGGAGTCATGGATTGAGAAAATACAAGAAATATTTAATGATGATCTAGAAGAACTACAGAACAAACAGAGAGGAACAACACAATAACTGAAATGAAAAATACACTAGAAGGAATCAATAACAGAATAAGGGAAAAGAACAAATAAGTGAGCTGGAAGACAAAATGGTGAAAATAACGGCCAAGGAACAGAATAAAGAAAAAAGAATGAAAATAATTGAAGACAGTCTCAGAGACCTCTGGGACAGCACTAAACACATGAACATTCGAATTATAGGGGTCCCAGAAGAAGAAGAGAAAAAGAAAGTGTCTGAGAAACTGTCTGAAGAGATTATAGTGTAAAACTTCCCTAACATGGAAAAGGAAGTAGTCACCCAAGTCCAGGAAACAGAGAGTCCCATACAGGATAAACCCTAGGAGAAACACAGCAAGACACATATTAATAAAACCAACAAAAATTAAATTCAATGAAAAAATATTAAAAGCAGCAAAGGAAAAAGAAAAAATAATACACAAAGGAATTACCATAAGGTTATCAACTGATTATTCAGCAGAAGCTCTACAGGCCAGAAGGGAGTGGCAGGATATACTTCAAGTGATGAAAGAAAAAAACCTACAACCAAGATTACTCTACCTGGCAAGGGTCTCATTCAGATTCGATGGAGAAATCAAAAGTTTTTCAGACATGCAAAAACTAAGAGAATTCAGCACCACCAAACCAGCTTTACAACAAATGCTAAAGAAACTTCCCTAGGCAGGAAACACAAGGGAAGAAAAAAGCCCCCCAAAACAAACCCAAAACAATTAAGAAAATGGTAATAGGAACATACATATTGATAATAACCTTGAATGTAAATGGATTAAATGCCCCAACCAAAAGACACAGACTGGCTAAATGGATACAAAAATAGGACCCATATATATGCTGTCTGCAAAAGACTCACTTCAGACCTAGGGACACATACAGGCTGAAAGTGAAGGGATGGAAAAAGATATTCCATGCAAATGGAAATCAAAACAAAGCTGGAGTAGCAATACTCATATCAGGCAAAATAGACTTTAAAATAAAGACTGTTACAAGAGATAAAGAAGGCCACTACAAAATGATCACAGGATCAATCCAAGAAGATATAAAAATTATAAATGTTTATGCACCCAGCCTAGGTGTATTTCAATATATAAGGCAAATGGTAACAACCATGAAACGGGAAATTGACAGTAACAGAATAAGAGTAGGGGACTTTAAGAAAACACGGTGCCCTTCAAACCAATCAACCTTCCTAATCAAGCTTTGGTCTTGGGCCTCTGGTCACTCAGAGTATGAGTGGAGAGTTGAATGTGATAAACTAAAGAGGGAACTATTTTGGAGAAAAGCTCAGAGAAATACAAAACAACGAAGGCCTTTACAATTATCTTGAGAAACTTCGCCTCTCACAAGCAACTTTACAATTGAAAATTTGGTTTGCTTGTGATAGAATTATTGGTGTGTACATCTTGATGATAATGAAGAAATAAAGTCACAAGAAAACAAACAAACAAAAAATAGTAGGGGACTTTAACACCCCACTTACACCAATGGACAGATCATCCAAACAGAAAATAAATAAGGAAACACAAGTTTTAAGTGATACAATAGACCAGACAGATTTAACTGATATTTAAAGAACATTCCACCCAAAAGTAGCAGATACACTTTCTTCTCAAATGCACATGGAACATTCTCCAGGATAGATCACATCTTCGGTCACAAATCATGCCTTGGGAAATTTAAGAAAATTGAAATCGTATCAAGCATCTTTGCTGACCACAACGCTATGAGACTGGAAATCAATTACAGGAAAACAATTGTAAAAACCACAAATACATGGAGGCTAAACAGTGTGCTACAAAATAACCAAGAGATCACTGAAGAACTCAAAGAAGAAATTAAAAAATATATAGAAACAAATGACGATGAACAAACAACAACCCAAAACCTATGGGATGCAGCAAAAGCAGTTTTAAGAGGGAAGTTTATAGCAATTCAATCTCATCTGAAGATACAAGAAAAATCTCAAATAAACAATCTAACCCTACACCTAAAGCAACTAGAGAAAGAAGAACAAAGAAAATCCCAAGTCAGTAGAAGGAAAGAAATCATAAACACCAGAGCAGAAATAAATGAAATAGAAACAAAGAAAATAGCAAAGATCAATAAAACTAAAAGCTGGTTCTTTGAGAATATAAACAAAATTTATAAATCCTTAGCCGAACTCATCAAGAAAAAAAGGGAGAGGACGCAGATCAATAAAATTAGAAATGAAAAAGGAGAAATCACAACTGACAGTGCAGAAATACAAAGGATTATAAAAGACTACTAAAAACAAATATATGCCAATAAAACGTACAACCATGAAGAAATGGACAAATTCTTGGAAAGGTACAATTTTCCCAGAATGAATCAGGAAGAATTAGAAAATATAAACAGATCTATCACAAGTAATTAAATTGAAACTGTAATTTAAAATCTTCCAATAAACAAAAGTCCAAGACCAGATGGCTTCACAGCAGAATTCTATCACACATATAGAAAAGAGCTAACACCCATCCCTCTCAAACTCTTCCAAAAAATTGCAGAGGGAGGAACAAGCCCAAATTCATTCTAAGAAGCCACCATCACCATGATACCAAAACCAGAAAAAGATATCACAAAAAAAGAAAATTATAGACCAATATCACTGACTAACATAGATGCAAAAATCCTGAACTAAATACTAGCAAACAGAATCTAACAACAAATTAAAAGGATCATACACGATGATCAAGTGGGATTTATCCCCAGGATGCAAGGATTCTTCAATATACTCAAATCAATCAATGTGATACACCATATTAACAAGTTAAGGAATAAAAACCATATGATCATTTCAATAGATGCAGAAAAAGCTGTTGACAAAATTCAACACGCATTTATGATAAAAACTCTCCAGAAAATGGGCATAGAGAGAACCTACCTCAACATAATAAAGGCCATATATGACAAACCCACAGAAAACATCATACTCAATGGTGAAAAACTGAAAGCATTTCCACTAAGATCAGGAACAAGACAAGGATGCCCACTCTTGCCACTCTTATTCAACATAGTTTTGGAAGTCCTAGCCTCGGCAATCAGAGAAGAAAAAGAAATACAAGGAATCCAAATCGGAAAAGAAAAAGTAAAGCTATCACTGTTTGCAGATAACATGATACTATAAATAGAGAATCCTAAATGTTACCAGAAAATTACCAGAGTTAATCAATAAATTTGGTAAAGTAGCAGGATACAAAGTTAATGTACAGAAATCTCTTGCATTCCTATACACTAATGATGAAAAATCTGAAAGAGAAATTAAGCAAACACTCCCATTTACCACTGCAACAAAAAGAATAAAATACCTAGGAATAAGCCTACCTAAGGAGGTGAAAGACTTGGACTCAAATAACTATAAAACACTGATTAAAGAAACTGAAGATGACATAAACAGATGGAGAAATATACCATATCCTTGGATTGGAAGAATCAATATTCTGAAAATGACTATACTACCCAAAACAGTCTACAGATTCAGTGTAATTCCTATCAAAATACCAATGGCATTCTTCACAGAATTAGAAAAAAAAAATTAACAATTTGTATGGAAACTCAAAAGACCCCAAATACCCAAAGCAATCTTGAGAAAGAAAAATGGAACTGGAAGAATCAGTCTCCCGAACTTCAAACTATACTACAAAGCTAGAGTAATCAAGACATGATTACTTTGTGCAAGTATGGTACTGGGACAACAACAGAAATACAGATCAATGGCACAGGATAGAAAGCCCAGAGATAAACCCACGCACACATAGGCACCTAATTTATGAAAAAAGAGGCAAGAACATACAATGGAGAAAAGACATCCTCTTCAATAAGTGGTACTGGGAAAAATGGACACCTACATTTAAAAGAATGAAATTAGAACTCTGCACCAGTAACCAGAGACAAAGACCAGATATATTTCTTATCATGCCACAATTCTACTCTGAGCTTTTCCCCTTGGCATGCTAGGATTTAGTCACTCCCACCCAACTCCATTCCATTCCAGTAAATACACTGCCTCACATGAAACTGCTCCTTAAGAATAACTTACTGATGGAGGAGGAACCAAGACAGCAGAGTAGAAGGACGTGCTCTCACTCCCTCTTGCGAGAACACCAGAATCACAACTACCTGCTGGACAATCATCGACAAAGGACACTGAAACTCACCAAAAAAGATACCCCACATCCAAAGACAAAGGAGAAGCCACAATGAGACGGTAGGAGGGGCGCAATCACAGTAAAATCAAATCCCATAACTGCTGGGTGGGTGACGCACAGACTGGAGAACACTTATACCACAGAAGTCCACCCACTGGAGTGAAGGTTCTGAGCCCCACAACAGGCTTCCCAACTTGGGGATCCGGCAATGTGAGGAGGACTTCCTAGAGAATCAGAATTGAAGCCTAGTGGGAATTGATTGCAGGACTTTGACAGGACTGGGGGAAACAGAGACTCCACTCTTGGAGGGCACACACAAAGTAGTGTGCACATCGGGACCCAGGGGGAAGGAGCAGTGACCCCACAGGAGACTGAACCAGACCTACCTGCTAGTGTTGGAGGGTCTCCTGCAGAAGTGGGCAGTGGCTCTGTTTCACCGTGGGGACAAAGACACTGGCAGCAGAAGTTCTGGGAAGTACTCCTTGGCGTAAGCCCTCCCAGAGTCTGTCATTAGCCCCAACAAAGAGCCCAGGTAGGCTCAAGTGTTGGGCTGCCTCAAATCAAACAACCAACAGGGAGGAAACCCAGCCGCACCCATCAACAGCCAAGTGGATTAAAGTTTTACTGAGCTCTGCCCACCAGAGCAACAGTCAGCTCTACCCACCACCAGTCCCTCCCATCAAGCCTCTTAGATAGCCTCATCCACCAGAGGGCAGACAGCAGAAGCAAGAAGAACTACAATCCTGCAGCCTGTGGAACAAAAACCACATTCACAGAAAGACAGACAAGATGAAAAGGCAGAGGGCTATATACCAGATGAAGGAACAAGATAAAACCCCAGAAAAACAACTAAATGAAGTGGAGATAGGCAACCTTCCAGAAAAATAATTCAGAATAATGATAGTGATGATGATCCAGGACCTTGGAAAAAGAATGGAGGCAAAGATCGAGAAGATGCAAGAAATGTTTAACAAAGACCTAGAAGAATTAAAGAACAAACAAACAGAGATGAACAATACAATAACTGAAATGAAAACTATACTAGAAGGAATCAATAGTAGAATAACTGAGGCAGAAGAACGGATAAGTGACTTGGAAGACAGAATGGTGGAATTCACTGCTGTGGAACAGACTAAAGAAAAAAGAATGAAAACAAATGAAGACAGCCTAAGAGACCTCTGGGACAACATTAAATGCAACAACATTCACATTATACGGGTCCCAGAAGGAGAAGAGAGAGAGAATTTAAAGAGAATATAGTCGAAAACTTCCCTAACATGGGAAAGGAAAGGAAATAGCCACCCAAGTCCAGGAAGCAAAGTGTGTCCCATACAGGATAAACCAAAGGAGAAACACGCCAAGACACATAGTAATCAAATTGGCAAAAATTAGAAACAAAGAAAAATTATTCAAAGCAGCAAGGGAAAAGCGACAAATAACAAACAAGGGAACTCTCGTAAGGTTAACAGCTGATTTCTCAGCAAAAACTCCACAAGTCACAAGGGAGTGGCATGATATACTTAAAGTGATGAAAGGGAAGAACCTACAAACAAGATTACTCTACCCGGCAAGGATCTCATTCATATTCAATGGAGAAATCAAAAGCTTTACAGACAAGCAAAAGCTAAGAGAATTCAGCACCACCAAACCAGCTCTACAAATGCTAAAGGAACTTCTCTAAGTGGGAAACAGAAGAGAAGGACCTACAAAAACAAACCCAAAACAAGTAAGAAAATGGTCATAGGAACATACATATCAATAATTTCCTTAAATGTGAATGGATTAAATGCTCGAACCAAAAGACTCAGGGTTGCTGAATGGATACAAAAACAACATCCATATACATGGTGCCTACAAGAGACCCACTTCAGACCTAGGGACACATACAGACTGAAAGTGTGGGGATGGAAAAAGATATTCCATGCAAAGGGAAATCAAAAGAAAGCTGAAGTAGTTATACTCATATCATATAAAATAGACTTTAAAATAGAGAATGTTACAAGAGACAAGGAAGGACACTACATAATGATCAAGGGATCAATCCAAGAAGAAGATATAACAATTATAAATATACATGCACCCAACAAAGGAGCACCTCAATACATAAGGCAACTGCTAACAGGTATAAAAGAGGAAATCAACAGTAACACAATAATAGTGGGGGACGTTAACACCTCACTTACACCAATGGACAGATCATCCAAAATGAAAATAAATAAGGAAACAGAAGCTTTAAATGACACAATAGACCAGATAGATTTAATTGATATTTATAGGACATTCCATCCAAAAACAGCAGATTACAGTTTCTTCTCAAGTGCACACAGAACATTCTCTAGGATAGATCACATCATGGGACACAAATCAAGCCTTAGGAAATTTAAGAAAATTGAAATCATATCAACCATCTTTCTGACCACAATGCTATGAGATAAGAAATGACAGGGAAGGGCTTCCCTGGTGGCGCAGTGGTTGAGAGTTCACCTGCCGATGCAGGGGACATGGGTTCATGCCCCGGTCCGGGAAGATCCCACATGCCGTGGAGTGGCTAGGCCCGTGAGCCATGGCTGCTGAGCCTGCACATCCAGAGCCTGTGCTCTGCAATGGGAGAGGCCACAACAGTGAGAGGCCCATGTACCGCAAAAAAAAAAAAAAAAGAAAAAAAGAAATGACAGGGAAAAAAACGTAAAAAACACAAACACATGGAGGCTAAACAATACGTTACTAAATAACCAAGAGATCACTGAAGAAATCAAACGGAAAATCAAAAAATATCTAGAGACAAATGACAATGAAAACACGACAATCCAAAACCTATGGGAAGCAGCAAAAGCAGTTCTAAGAGGGAAGTTTATAGCTATACAGGCCTACCTCAAGAAACAAGAAAAATCTCAAGTAAACAATCTAACCCGACACCTAAAGGAACTAGAGAAAGAAGAACAAACAAAACCCAAATTTAGTAGAAGGAAAGAAATCATAATGATCAAGGCAGAAATAAATGAAATAGAAACAAAGAAAACAATAGCAAAGATCAATACAACTAAAAGATCAATGAATACAAGATCAATACAACTAAATCAATACAAGATCAATACAACTAAAAATTCTAATTACGGAATTAGAACAAATCATCTTAAAATTTGTATGGAGACACAAAAGACCCCCAGTAGCCAAAGAAGTCTTGAGGGAAAAAAACGGAGCTGGAGGAATCAGACTCCCTGGCTTCGGACTATACCACAAAGCTACAGTAATCAAGACCATATGGTACTGGCACCAAAACAGAAACATAGACCAATGCAACAAGATAGAAAGCCCAGAGATAAACCCACACACCTATGGTCAACTAATCTATGACAAAGGAGGCAGGGATATACAATGGAGAAAAGACAGTCTCTTTAATAAGTGGTGCTGGGAAAACTGGACAGCTACATGTAAAAAAATGAAATTAGAACACTCTCTTACACCATACACAAAAATAAACTCAAAATGAGAACAGTACGGAGCTTCCTTTAAAAACTACAAATAGAACTACCATATGACCCAGCAATCCCACTACTGGGCGTATACCCTGAGAAAACCATAATGCAAAACGAGTCATGTACCAAAATGTTCATTGCAGCTCTATTTGCAATTGCCAGGAGATGGAAACAACCTAACTGTCCATCACTGGATGAATGGATAAAGAAGATGTGGTACATATATACAATGGAATATTATTCAGCCATAAAAAGAAATGAAATTGAACTATCTCTAGTGAGGTGGATGGACCTAGAGTCTGTCATACAGAGTGAAGTAAGTCAGAAAGAGAAAGACAAATACCGTATGCTAACACATATATATGGAATTTAAGAAAAAAAAATGTCATGAAGCACCTAGGGGTAAGACAGGAATAAAGACACAGACCTACTAGAGAATGGACTTGAGGATATGGGGAGCGGGAAGGGTAAGCTGTGACAAAGCGAGAGAGACGCATGGACATATATACACTACCAAACGTAAGGTAGCTAGCTAGTGGGAAGCAGCCGCATAGCACAGGGAGATCAGCTCGGTGGTTTGTGACCACCTAGAGGGGTGGGATAGGGAGGGTGGGAGGGAGGGAGACGCAAGAGGGAAGAGATATGGGAACATATGTATATATATAACTGATTCACTTTGTTATAAAGCAGAAACTAACACTCCATTGTAAAGCAATTATACTCCAATAAAGATGTAAAAAAAAAAAACAAAAAACAATGTTTGGTGAGTGTTTCAGCCCTGGTAAGTCTGTTTGCCATAAATATCTAAAAACTAAGGAAGAGAAATACAGATTACTTAAATTTTCATTCAGCATTTGGCATATATCATATACAAATTGATAATATATTTATTTATTCTTAAATTAACATAATGAATACTGCTAAGTGATGGAGTAATATAACTAAACCCAAAACATGAATAAATAAAATTGTTTTGCATTTATGATTCATGCTTTTAGAAGTTTAGTGTTTTAAGTATTAGTATAAACAATTTTCAAATGATTTATAAATAACTGGAATTTTGAAGAATAACTTTATCATAAAACCTCAAATAATTTTCTGGTTTGTCACTTGACATTTGAATTTCATGTGCAAAGATTATCACCTTTTACATGAGGGGAAACTAAGGCAGAGAGTATGTAAGTCTTCTAAGAAAACTGAATCAATTATTGCAGGGCTATAAACTAGAGTTTGGTATAGGGAGCTTCAATCTGAGAATTTTGCCTAAGGTACAGCACGGCCTGAGTTTATTTAAATACTAATTCTCATCATGTTTTTTTTCTTTAAAGAAAGAATAAAACACCAAGTGCTTGTTAAAAAAAAAATAAGATCCTGCAGTATAAAAAACCAAACCAAAAAAAAAAAAAACCACTAATACTAAACCTTCTTTGGGTTATTTGTATGGAAATATGTTAATATAAATGTTTCAGACATTACATGAAATTTCTAAAAATCTTGTATGTTCTGGTATAATGTTATAAGTCATAATTCTAGTTATTATTTTAAAATGCATATCTCAGAAATAACTAAATTTCCTTGTCAATTGCATTATCATGAACTTTCATCAAATCTTTAACGATGGTCATTTTTAAGTCTTTTGTCATTTACAGACAGTTCTGGGTGTACTCTGATGCTTTTGCAAATATGTTCCTATAAAAGGGTTTCATCTTCAAGGAATTCATGGAAAAGACGCTGACAAGTACAGGTTTCTGGTAACTGACTATACTGCTGAACTGAATGAATAAGCATTTTCAGAACTCTAATGGAAAACTGATGAATTCATAAAAGTGCTAACAAAAGATCAAGATGAAAAAAAAATTGATTACATGGGACTGAGTGAACTTATGAGGATGATTATAATTTTTGTGACTTTCTGTTTGAATGAAAAAAAAAATCCCACAAGGACTCAGAGGCAAAAAATATACAAATCAATTTTCACTGCAAAGTAAAGGAGCTGTTACAGTAGAGGATTCCTGGACTGAACGTCAATATTATGACATAGTATGAGTGTGTTTCGTGTGTGGTAATTGCAATCATTGCTGCTTTTGTTGTGGTCATCCATTTACAATGCTTGGTGTCAGTCTATCTCTTGTAAAAATAAAATACAGTATGTGTATGTGAAAACAAAATAATAAATAAAAATAAAAGAATGAAATTAGAATGCTACCTAACACCACACACAAAAATAAAATCAAAATGGATTACAGACCTAAATGTAAGACCAGACACTGTAAAACTCTTAGTGGAAAACATAGGAAACACACTCTTTCATATAAACCACAGCAAGATCTTTTTTGACCCACCTCCAAGAGTAATGGAAATAAAAACAAAAATAAACAAATGGGACCTAATTAAACGTCAAAGCTTTTGCACAGCAAAGGAAACCATAAACAAGACGAAAAGACAACCCTCAGAATAAGAGAAAATATTTGCAAATGAAACAATGGACAAAGGATTAAACTCCAAAATATACAAACAGCTCATGGAGCTCAATATCAAAAAAACAAACAATTCAATTAAAAAATGGGCAGAAGACCTAAATACACATTTCACCAAAGAAGACATACAGATGGCCAAGAGGCACATGAAAAGATGCTCAACATCACTAATTATTAGAGAAATGCAAATCAGAACTACAATGAGGTATCACCTCACACCAGTCAGAATGGCCATTATCAAAAAATCTAGAAACAGGGCTTCCCTGGTGTCACAGTGGTTGAGAGTCCACCTACCGATGCAGGGGACATGGGTTTGTGCCCCGGTCCAGGAAGATCCCACATGCCGTGGAGCAACTAGGCCTGTGAGCCATCGCCGCTGAGCCTGCGCGTCCGGAGCCTGTGCTCCGCAACGGGAGAGGCCACAAGAGTGAGAGGCCCTCGTACCGCAAAAAAAAAAAAAAAAAATCTAGAAACAATAAATGCTGGAAAGGGTGTGGTGAAAAAGGAATCCTCCTGCACTGTTGGTGGGAATGTAAATTGATACAACCACTATGGAGAACAGTATGGAGGTTCCTTAAAAAACTAAAAATAGAACTACCATATGACCCAGCAATCCCACTACTTGGCATATATTCTGAGAAAACCATAATTCAAAAAGAGACATGTACCACAATGTTCATTGCAGCACTATTTACAATAGCTAGGACATGGAAGCAACCGAAGTGTCCATGGACAGATGAATGGATAAAGAAGATGTGGCACAGATATACAATGGAATATTACTCAGCCATAAAAAGAAACAAAATTGATCTATCTCTAGTGAGGTGGATGGACCTAGAGTCTGTCATACATAGTGAAGTAAGTGAGAAAGAGAAAAAACAAATACCATATGCTAACACATATATATGGAATCTAAAAAAAAAAAAAAAAAAAGGTACTGATGAACCTAGCAGCAGGGCAGGAATAAAGACATAGACATAGTGAATGGACTTGAGGACACGGGGTGGCAGGGGGAAGCTGGGGCGAAGTGAGAGTAGCATCGACATATATACACTACCAAATGTTAAATATTTAGATAGTTGGAAGCAGCAGCATAGCACAGGGAGATCGGCTTGGTGCTTTGCGATGACCTAGAGGGGTGGGATAGGGAGAATGGAAGGGAGGCTCAAGAGGGAGGGGATATGTGGATATATGTATGCATATGGCTGATTCACTTTGTTGTACAACAGAAACTAACACAGTATTGTGAAGCAATTATACTCCAATAAAGATCTATTAACTAAATAAAAACAAAGACATTTTCATATAAAATAAAACTAAGAGAATTTATTGTCAGCTGATCTGTACTATAAGGAAAGCTAATGGAAATTTTTCAACTTTACAAAACAGAATATAAAACATCAGAAATCGTTTACATCTGGTTAAACATCTGAGTAAATATAAAAGACCTTTTTCCCTTTATTTCTTTGAAATGCATGAGCATTTAAAAAATATATATACATTGTCTGATATCTCATAATGTGTGTTGATGATACATGTAAATTATAGCACAAAGGATAGGAAGGCAGAAAATGGACTCACACAGTTGTAAGGTTTCTATATTTTACATGAAGTGGTAGAATATTAACGTTAAGTAGTAGACTGTGAAAAGTTAAGTACAGGCATTCTTTGTTTTACTGTGCTTCACACATACTGCATTTTTTTAAACAAATTGAAGATGTGTGACAACGCTGCATTGAGCAAGTCTATTGGTGCCGTTTTTCCAACAGCATTTGCTCGCCTCTTGTCTCTGCGTCACGTTTTGGTAATTCTCCAAAAATTTGAACTCTTTCATTATTATTATATTTGTTATGGTCATCTGCGGTCTTTGAGGTTACTATTGCAAAAAGATTATCACTCAATGAAGGCTGAAATGAATGGTTAGCAGTTTTTAGCAATAAAGTATCCTTAATCAAGGTATGTACATTGTTTTCTTAGATATAAAGTATTTGCACAGTTAATAGACTATAATAGAATAAACATTACTTTTATATGCACTGGGAAACCAAAAAATTCATGTGACTTGCTTTACTGTCATATTAGCTTTATTGCAGTGGTCTGCAACCTAACCTGCAATATCTCCAAGGTACGCATGTATGTATATTTTAATCACTAGAATAGCCACTAAAAACAATGTAAAGAGGTACAATCTGAAAATACAATAGAGAATTATAAACATTTTTAAGCCAATTCAAATACGACAAAAGAAGAAAAACAAAGAACACAGAAACAAAAAATAATAAAATGGTAGACCTAAATCCAACCATATCAATAGTTTCATTAATTGTTTACAGACTAAACAGAGATAGTTAGAATGGAGAAAAAGAGACCCAGTTACTAGAGATGTAGTTTAAATATAAAGAAACCAAGAAACAAAAGAGAACCTGTCCTGTCTAAACCATAAAACAAAAATAAAGCAAAACTATGAAAAAAACTTGACAAATCTACACAAAAGTCTGTGTTTGAGAAAACAGTCTCTGTCAACTTTTTGAACTTTATCATCAGAACAGCAGACACAATTCACTGATTTTTAGCCATATGCCAAGATAATTTTCAACATTCAACCTACCTCCATTAACATATAATTATTCTACCCAGAAGTGAGACATCACTAGTCTTATTCCCTTCCTTCTAACTCCTCTTTGAGCAAACATGCTCCTCCTTCTTCTCCTCAAGCCTCATCATCAGACAAGGTGTGTGCACCAGTTTTCTTACACACAGTCTCAAAAATTCTTGACCCCAGCCCAAACTCTTTACTTGAACATTACAATCTTTGTTGCATCTTGAGAGGAGGCAGGAAAGGTGGTCTCTGATTGACTTCTGTTTATGAACTAAATTATATCAAGTGGCTTTCATTTCCATTATCTATTTTATTGTTTTCTAGATAGCTATAAGTTTAACATCCTCTAATTGACAATCATTTTCTCCTCTTCCCAAACAACTAATTGGATGTGATTCTCACTGAGAAGTTCTCCTCTGCTGAAACAATCCATGGCCTCAAGATGATGCCAGTGTGGACTAACGACTTTTTGTTATTATTACAGTGAATTAGGTATGGCAATCTATATGCAAGAGTCAACTTAAAAAAAATTTTACTAGGGATGGAACATAAGTGTTTTGGGCTTGAATAAATCTCTAGCAAGGGGGATTGTTGATTTGAAGGATTGTTCTCTTATAACTAATGTTATGATAAATGACAATCTGAGGAGAACTAAAACCTTGAAATGTGAGATGCAGGGTATGAGATGCATTATATGACAGGCATAGATATTAAGCTAAT
Organism: Aethalodelphis obliquidens; assembly: GCF_003676395.1. Classification (NCBI taxonomy): domain Eukaryota; kingdom Metazoa; phylum Chordata; class Mammalia; order Artiodactyla; family Delphinidae; genus Aethalodelphis; species Aethalodelphis obliquidens. Next base: position 62,648,694 of record NW_020837948.1, on the reverse strand, counting down.
ACCATTGCACAGAGCTATATGCCCACAGTTTTTCTTAAGCACAATGGCTAACTGTAATGTCTCCCCTTTTGTTTTGGGAAGATGAGCTGACAGTGTGTTGAGGGAGGAGAGTGGTTTGACAATCATGGTGGCCATATAAAAGTCAAACACGGGGAAAAAATCAAATAGTGAAGAGTAGTAAAAGTGAAAATATAAAATTCCTACTTTTGCCCTTCTTGGTCTCTTTCTGACTCTGTCCCTCTCTGTCTTTCTCTCTCTCTTCATTTCCCATGCCCTCCCCCCGATCCTGCTTCTCAGAAGTAAACTATATTAACAGTTTCTTGGCTAGACTTCCAGAGATTTCTGTGCGTGAGTGTGTTATCAAAACCCTCCCTTGCCTTTTGAAGATTAACTTCAAAAAGATAATTTTAGATTTACAGAAAAGTTACAGAGAATTCCCATGTACCCTTCATCTAGGTACCCTTATTGTTAACATTTTACATAGTCATGGTACATTTATCAAAGTTAAGAAATTAACATGGAATCATTACTATTAATTGAACTACAGATTTCATTGAGATTTCACTCCTTTTTTCACTAACGTCCTTTTTACTGTTCCAAGAGTCCAACCAGGATCTATACTGTATTAAGTTGTCATCTCTCCTAATCTCCTCTGCTCTGTTTTCTGGTCTTTCGTTTTTATCATTACCACAGGCAGTTATGAGGAGTACTGGTCAGATATTTTATAGAATGCCTCTCAATTTGTATTTGTCTGGTGTTCTTCTCATGACTACACTGGTGTTTTGGGTTTGGAAGCAGAATACCACAGAGTTGAAGTGCCCTTCTCATCACTCTATATCAGAGGGTACATACTAACAACATGGCTTATCACCATGTTGATAATGGTGATATGGGTAATATCTACCCATTTTCTCCTCTGTAACATTAGTATTGTTCCCTTTCCATACTCCATTCTTTGGAAGTAGGTCACTTACTCTGGCCCACACTCAAGGAAAAGAGAATTAAGCTCTACCTCCTGAGGGGGTGATACCTATATATATTATTTGGAATTCTTCTGAAGGAAAAAATCCTTCCTTCCTTATTTATTTACTTATATCAGTATGGACTCGTGTATTTACTTTATACCTTGGGTTATAGTGTGATACTATGCCACTATTCTTAATATAAATAAAACCATTTTATGCGAATAGTTCTGAAACTTTTTGAATCTCATAATCTCTACTTTCCATATCGGCATTGATATTTCACTGTAAAGATGTTTCATATTTTATTTATTTAGTCCTATTTTGTAAGATATTTAAGTTGGCTTAATTTTTATTCTTATTCAAACAACGCTCAATTAAATTCCTGTGTATATATTTATGTATTGTAGATCTATTATATATCAATAAGATAAATTCCTAACAGTGGAATTACTGAGTCAAATGTATGTGCCTTTTCCAATGCGATAGATATTGTCTAATTGTCTTCCAAAAGAGTTGCACCAATTAATACTCATGATGGGCTTTCAATAGGTCACTGCACTTGCAGCAGGGGACCTGCTTCCTTTTTGTAATTGTGATGCATGGCCACCTTCCCTAATTACAGTGGGATGTTATCTCTGTATTTCTTGCTATAGGACCTGTAGCTGTGGGACCTAAGCTTTAGTCTTAGTTGTTGATATGTTCTGATGGGCAAGAAATTGACAGACTAACGCCCGAGAAATAATGGGAGAAATATCAACTTAAGGCTTGCTGCAACACGGCAGCAGAAAATAAAAGACAAGAGAAAAGTGATCAGGAGGGAAAAAAGCACGCGCGCACACACACACACACACACACACACAAAACAGAAAGAGATAATCAAAGAGACTGTAATTAATTGGCACCAGGACCTGACAAATTGGGGAAACTGATCAAGATTTGTTCTTGAGAAAGAGACTATTTCAAGAGCTTCTTGACATAAGATTCCAAGAAAATGGAATATCAGCTCTGAAAATAGGGCTAAACGTAGGAGTCATTCTTAATATCCCCCCAAAGAGGCCTAAGGTACTAGCAATTGTCTGTTTTCTCAGGGATTAAAAATTGAAGAGGTGGTGATTAAAAAAAGAAAATTGAAATCAAAAGACTGGGCATGTTTTATGCAAGAGATAGCTGAATTCTAAAATGAGGTGTTTTGTTTTAGTTTGTTTTGTTTTTCCCCCTTTAATGAGCCCATCCTTAGGATTTCTTTCACCATACATCTTTTGGCAGACAGGATGCTTGTCTGCTGTGGCAGACACTGCCCATGAAAGAGACTTGACATGACCTCCACATCACACACAAGAGAGAAGCCCCTTCTTTTATTTCTTGGGAAGCACCTGTGAATTAAGACCTTCGCTCGGGATTGTACTGTTCCTCTTGAAGCCTCTTCCTGGAGGTTTTCCTATCATTTTTGCTCCAAGTAGAGTCCCCAGCCTCTCCCTCCTCCATGTCACCACTCCCGTAGCACAATAAATATTAACACATTTATAACAGAGAAGCTGCCTCGTTCTTAATCACAAGTTAGATCTGCTGATTTGTTTGGAGTTGGTTAGGGTTGAGTCACTAAGAAGCATATGAGGTTAGGGTACTCGCCTTTTTAATAATGATACAGAATCCCCGTGTCTCTCAAATAGATTTCAAGCTTGGGAGCCATTCATTTTCATTACCCTCTCTCCCCATAGGAAAAACCCAGGAACACAGTTTATGTACTTAAAATAATAAGCTGAATCACTGTTGCTATTTAACATCTTATTTATTAGAAGATGTTCATTCTTTGTTGCTGTACCTGAAGCCAATGCAGCAAAGGAAACAGTTATTTTAAAAATAGAAGAGGGACTTCCCTGGTGACACAGTGGTTAAGAATCCACCTGCCAATGCAAGGGACACGGGTTCGAGCCCTGGTCTGGGAAGATCCCACATGCCGTGGAGCAACTAAGCCTGTGCGCCACAACTACTGAACCTGCGCTCTAGAGCCTGCGAGCCACAACTACTGAAGCCCGTGTGCCTAGAGCCTGTGCTCTGCAGCAAGAGAGGCCACCGCAGTGAGAAGCCCGTGTACCATAATGAAGAGTAGCCCCCGCTCACCTCAACTAGAGAAAGCCTTCACGCAGCAACGAAGACCCAATGCAGCCATAAATAAATAAATAAAAATAGAAGAAATAAATGGAATAATACCAACTTGCAAACAAATTTAAACAATCCCCTACACATTGTTTTTGGACAGCTCTGCATCATCCCAAGAGATCAGTAGGTAAATAACATCCTATTTTCTGTTTGCACAACATGGATCACGGAGGGAAGAGGGGATAAAATAACATCCTTGCACCAAATAGCTTGGTCTCTCTAGTGTGCAGCTAATATATAATGAGTTTGCAACCCATGGATTTTGCAGGCTGTTTCTCTGTGACCTAAGGAGTCACAATGACAATTCAAAAGGCTATACTAATTCCTTTTTAAAATAAAAGAGCAAGGGGTTGCTGAGTGTGGACATTGGGAACTGAGCTATTTCCATTACCCTATTTTAAGAAAAGTGCTAGCTAGATGACCCAGGTGCCAGCTATTATTGACCCCTAACTTCAGAAACTCATTTGCAAGGAGCTTTGCACACCGATTTGGATGGGAAATGTATATTGCTTCTCTTCTCTGTGAGGCTATCAAGAAACACACTTCACAAAATTCCCAAGGGACACATAATCATTCTTTCAGGATAGCAAGTTGGCTATAGCAGGCTCCTGCCCATTCAGCTAAGCAGGTCTGTGAATGGTAATGGAGACAGCTAATGCCTCTGGGTTTTCTGGGGGTGGGAGGAATTTACCATGATATGTAATTAGGAAGAAATAGCAGAAGAAGACAACTTGTAGAAGCCCAACTGAAAATAAGCTAACAAATAAGTCTAAACCATATTCATTGTGCCATCTGGGAGGAGAGGTAGAGGATAATTTTCTAGTGTCAAGAACGTCATAAGTCTGCCAAAGTCATAAATCAGCAGGACTTTACAAGGGCCTTGGAAGTAGAGAGGGAGACCCCGTAAGAAAACGACAGATGCTCTTCCACTTCCATGATCTTTTTTTATCTGCTAGCTCTTTCTTCTCAGTCAGTATATCTGGTATTTCCACTTCCCCCAACAACAACAACAAAAAACATTCTTGATTATTAGACTTTGGATTACCTCTGCTAAAACGTGGTAGAAGTGACAGTTACAAGTACATTTCGAAAGCCTGCAGCTTTTGAAGCAGACCAAGGCCGGTAAGGGCTACCTGAGAGAGGAGATGGAGGCTTTGCCTCGCCAAAATCTGGTTACACCTCATCTCCATGCTCCCCAAGGGCCCTACCCCTGGATTCTCCCAGGAAGCCCTCCAGACCTTCCCTGCTGCCTCCAGACCTTTGCTCTCCTGTGTGTCCGGGACTGCCTGGGGTGTCCTTCTTCTAACCCCAAGCTTGTCTAATTTGAACTCATTCCTCAAGGACCAACATCTTCCCAGTGTATAGGTCTCTTCCTCTCATCCAGCCTGCACTGAGCTCCCACTTTTCTCAATTCTTGTAGTTCTTATAATCTATATAATAATAATATTTTATGCATGCACATATGTATTGACTACTCGCTACATACTAGGGCCTATATTAAGCAGTTCATATATGCTATCTTATTTCATCTTCATAGCTACCACAACCTATTTTACATTAGAGGAAACTGTGGTGACAGAATCAGTGAGCGGCAGGGATGGGATTTCAACCCAGATCTGTCATCTGTAAAGCCCATGCTCTTTCCCATATTCCATACTCCATTCTCTGCACTACCTCACAATACACTTGCATTGTACTCTTTTATACCTTATTCTATGTGGTTATGCCTCACCTGGACAATGGCATTTACTCCACTGGTGAATGGGGATCACATGTTATATTTGTCTAGCATGGGGCAAGGCACTTAGGAGGTGCCTAGTATTTGTGAATGGATGTAGAATGAATGGATGGGCACATTTCTTCAAGGTTCTCAAAGACGTTATAAGAACGATCCTGATAGACTGTGATGGATGGAGAAGAAAGGGCAGGGTGATGGTGACGTGTGGAAAGAGCCCCTAAGAGTCGATAAATCCTCTTGCTTGGGTTCACTGTGGTTCTCTTAGCCCCTCAGTAACAGGTGGGGCCATGTGAAACCTGGCACAGAAGCAGTGTCAGGGAAGTTCCCAGGAGATGTACCACCTTGGCCACAAAAGTAGTGTGACGGCGCCAATCATTGTTCCTGAGGTTTCTCTGGGGAGCCAAGACTCATTCAGCCAATCAGCTCCAGGACAGAACTTCAGTGTCTTACTGGGCTCCCTTGCTAAGCTTTAAATGGCTTAGTTAGATCATTGGGAAACGGTGCCAAATGAAAGTCTGGCCATTGCATTATAAACCTTCAAGCTTGAGCCATAACATAATTTCAAATGCAGTGTCAAGAGAAGAGTTCCAACACGTAATAAATAAAATATAGGACATGCATAAAAATGAAAGGGAGGGTCAACTAGTTTGAATGGCATACAAATTTAACGTTAATATCATAATCTGATGGAAAACCTCAGGATCCGAGGGGGTTCATATCAATTCCATCACTGCCCTTCATAGAACCTCAACCAGATTACCTCACCTTGCTGTGTGTCAGTCTCCCCAGCTGTACGATGAAGAGCGCAACCTCTTTTATTCCCTAATTACCTTCTAGATATCATCTGATATCCCTTTGATGGCCTGAGTTTCCTTTCCCAAGTCTCATGTAAACATACACTATGTGTCTAAAAACCTCTCTGCATGCACACCTCTGTTACAAGAGAGTATCACTCATACGTTTCTGTCAGGGCAACCAGCCCCATTAAAAACAACAACAACAACACAGAATAGGAGGGTAGAGTTATTTTCAGAGTTAGAGAAAGCAAAGCCAGAAACAGTATAGAAACAGGTTCCAGGTAAACAATCGCTGCTCATCCATTAAGCCTTGTTACTTTCCTTTAAGAAAAGAGTACTTAAAAGAATATGGTTCTACCTTAGTTCTCATCAAGGAGAGCAATACCTTTGTCATGACTTATAAAGTGACTTGAGAAAGTCCTTTCTTCTCACAAATTACCGTAATTTTCATGTCAATTAAAAATTAGGAAAATGCTTAGTGCATTTTTCAATTGGACAAAATGCCAGGAAAGCAGAATCCAAGACTCACTGAAGAAAGGAAAAACTCAAGGTTCTTACCGAATCTCGACCTCCAGCCCACTTGGCCAGAACTTCCTTACGTTTTAAATTCTAGTGCCTGCTTCTCATGGGTCTCCTCTTGCTCTTTCCCTGTTGCCCCACTGACTACAGTCTCTGCTGGTCCTCTCTAGAAGCCAACTCCTTCATTCCTTCCCCGTTCTTTGCTTGTTGCAGCTAACATCTGGGGGCTGAGAAACAAGAGACCCAAACCTATTAAAATCAGGAATAAAGTTACAAGTCTAGAGGGGACCTGAGCTGCCCCCTTGAGGAAAGGGCATGAGCTCATGTTACCTGTTAGTTACTAGGCTCTAAGTCATAGACAGGTGAAGCTATTGGATTTCTCCCTTTCAGAATAAGGAAGCTTTTCTTCACTCAGAAGGCGACATCATTTAGGTTTCTGTCTCAGCTTTGAGATACCACATAGTAGTTAATTCTTACTCCATGGGAACTGTAGTTGAAGCACTATGCTGGGACATGTAACGAACAGAGTCCCTTTCCTGAGAAGCATTTCTGGTAAGATCCTTTATGAGATAGACAGTGTGACCTGGCCAAGCAGCAGTGACCAGTCTAGTCCTACATATAGAAATAACAGAAAGTAGGGATGGGAATCCGAGCTTGGTCAAGTTGTAATCTAATCTTAGGGGCTTTGATAGTAAATGGGATAAAGTCCTTTGGAGACCACATTGGGTGTTAGGGAATAAAATGGTTCCTTCTTCAAAGAAGCAGCTAGAAAGGAAGGATCCCAGGCTACATCCTAAAAGGCTATACCCTTTGGGACTCAATTACAGTCGTCACATCAAAATCCCTATCTTGGAAATGAATTATTGACTGTAACGATGATACCAGGCCTTTCATTTGTATCTGTTCCTCAAACCTCACCCATGAGTTATGCCCTCCAGGAAGCCTTCCATAAACCCCTCCCCACCTGTGGGTAGAGGAGTGGGTTAGATGCCACTCCTCCGCCCCACAGCCCCCTATCCTAGTGCTGAGTTACTCACTATACACACTGTGCCATAAAGTGTGCTTCTCACCTGGAGGCTCCAGCTCCATGAGGACAAGGCTTACATCTCTCAGCTCATGACTTTAGCACTGAGAATTGTGCCTTGTGCAGGGTACATGTTCACTATAAGCTTGAATGAATGAATAAATGAACCTTTGTATCTCCTGTAATATAGTTCTTCCTCCCACCAAAGAGCTAATCTTGGTGCATTCCCATAATCCCACAAGGGTAAGGCATTGTGACATCACCCTAAGACAAGCCAAAAGCATCAGCAGGAGCTGTACTGAGCAGAGTCCAAAGAGGCTGTCCTCAGCAGTCATGGAAGTTTCTCCTCCTCCTAAGAATGAGTGAAGTAGCCCAGAGGTATTTTCTTAGCTTCCCATTGAGCCAAGCTGACCCTGGATCGGGAGATGACCTATATGACCTTGAAAGCACATCCTCCTTTGTTATGGGGAACCAAAAGAAACCGGATTGGGCCATGGACAGGTCTGGCCTCCAACGCCTGGGAGGATAAGATTGATGTTCCACACTGGCTCCAAGGACAATATAACCAGTTCTTGAGCACAGGGTGAGTGAGAACTCAGCCCCCTTGGGACCCACACAGGAATTCAAGCTCTGCACTGTGAAATTATCTTATACTTTTCCTGAGCTCTTAATTCCATTTTCAGTAGGAAAAACAAACAAACAAAAAGAACAGCTGGCATTTTCCATTGAGGGCTCCGAATAAAACCGGAAATACTTCGTCCTGCTGTGGGGCAGGGGTAAGATGATCTACTGAACTGTAATGGTTCCTTAAGCAGGCCATGTAGCCACAGGAAAAGCCATCTAGGAAGGTATATTTTTCTTAGTCCTTCTTTTAAAGGCTTACAAGATTTTTTAAAAACCACATGAATTCTGTTTTTAACCTGCGTAAAGGCCTGCAGTTAATTTTTATGAGCAGATTTCAAATCCCTGAAAAACAGGTTTGGTAAAATCTCTACAAGACTTGAACTGCAAGGATTAGGGAGACCTCCAGAAAAAAAAAAAAAAAAGACATTTTTATGTCTTTTGTACATTTTCCATAAAATGTTGGGTCACATTTTCAGTAAATAATATTTAAAAGACAAAAAAAAAAAAAGACAAAAAATCTTGCTTAAAAACTTAATTCTAATCCTCCCATGGAAAATACCAAAAAAATGAGTAACTTTCTGAATTTTAATGGGCAGGTACAAAGTAACAGAACCAATCACTCTCAGATTAAGAGTTGTTTTGGTTTCTTTTTTTAAAATATATATATTCTTATTTATTTTAAAATAAATCAATAGCAAATATTCAAGAGTTTTCTTGGTTTCTAATGCCAGGTTGAAAGAATATTCCATAAAGCACACCATCAACTTCTGTCCCCCTCCCCAATCCCTAAAACACTTCACCCAATGGAGATTTTCTATTAATATTCCTCAAATTGTCAGAAGTTATGAAATGGCCATCTGGAACTTCCCATGCATCTGCCTGGACCCTGACCTGGTCTGGGGCCTCACATGTAAGTTGATTAAAGCATACACATTAAAGAAAATGTTTTTTTCTAATTTAGCCACATAACTGATTAGGATCCTTAGTTTCAATAAGTTGTTTAATTCTGATTTTCCCCCAACAATCTGTGGTTTGATTGAAATTATTGGAGTGATCAAATGATCCTCTTCACAGGTTCCTGTCTACATAAACACATTATACAAGGACTAGCCCTAGGACCTGAAGACAGATGTTTTTTTTTTTTCAGCTCACTTTTTCCTTAGTCTAAACCCAAAAGAGTGAAAGGCCAAAATGTGAAGTCCTGACTATTTCTGAAGAGCCAATCCATCATATACAATATTTCTGCATGCCCTTCTCACTACCAGGATAAAACAATGGCTCAAGAGGCCAAAACCAGCAGACAGCCATGATCAAGAAGCGAAATTGAGGGCTCAGAGCCAGGACACTGGGTCTATGTCATGGCACTAGACACAGGTCACCAGGAAATGCCCAGGGCTTGCATCCAGCCAGAAACTGAGGCTCAGACTCCCCTCTATAACCTCCAGACCCTTCCATCCTCAAGCCACTTCTCCCTACATTTGCCAACCTTCTCTAGCCTGGAAGCCCAGCCCCAAAACAGGCTGTATGTGGAAACTGCTTAGCTTGTGGCCAGGATGCGAAATACTTTAAACGCTCTAACCCAACAACAGCAGTGATCAGTGGTTTCATTTTACAGCTACCCTGAAGTGTGAGGACCCAATATCAATAACTTTTTAATCTTAACATTAGTCCCAGAATGACAGGAGGATTTCCTTTAGTATTTGGGAAGGAGAGATTGTTAAGCATCTCAGAGGAATCAAGGTTGGGATCAGGGAGTAAAGGTCAATGCAAATGAAGGATCGTCCTAGCTTCTGCTAGAATACCATGCACACAGCAGACAAATGTAACTGGGTGAGCTGACAGCTTCCTCCACAGTAGAGTCTGAAAGGATATTTTGAGAAGAGGGAATCAGGCCATTATGGAAAGGGCAATGATGTTCTTCCTTCCAGCCCTATTGGAGGAAGCAACCACCTCAGACTTGTACACCATCTCCTTTTCAATCATAAAAAAAAAATCCAATATACACATTTTCCAAGCATTTCTCCCTTGACAGCAACTTACTGCATTAGAATCCTGAAATCTTAAAATCTTGGATATAATCCATTCCAACTTTTTCATTTGACAGATGGAAAACCTAAGGTCCAGAGAGATAAAATGACTTCCCCCAGATTATTAAAGTTTTCTGTTCCCCTACGGATGTAATAATACAAAAAGCAATAATCTATGTGACGTGGGGCAGGGAGGCCAGTGTAATGTAGTGTGTTTGGATGTTTGCCAACTGTGTGATCTCAAGTAATTTTGTTCATTTCCCTGAACCTCAGTTTCCTCATTTCTAACAACTGGGATAATAACAACAACCAACTTCAAAGGGTTGTCGTAAGAATTAAACGAGAAAATATATTTTAAGCATTGAGTGTAGTGCCTGGTAACTAGCAGGAATCGAGAAAGTAATATAATTATTATTGTTGTTATTGTCATTATTATCTTTGCTGATAGCATAACAGTCTACGGAACTGTGAAGTCAGGAGCCAAAATAACGTTAGTTACTAATGTCATTGCTTTAGTAACGGCAATGACATTATTATTAGAACAACAGTATGACTAGAATATCTTGAGTACGTGCCTGCACACTTTACTAATTGCTTTAAATACATTCTTCCAGCCCCATCCTCCTAACTCCATAGATAAGAAAACTGCCCCTGGAAGAAGCTTAAAATTTTGCTCCAAAGCTGGCAGATGATGCTCCTAGGACATGAACTAGGTCTCTCAGACTCCAGAATGCACGCTGTTATTCTGAATTAAGATGAATCATCTATAGATAAAGGAGAAATAAAAGGGAAATGTTTGATTTCATAAGTGAGGTCTTTGACTCTTCTCCCAACTGAAAGCCTGCACTTAGAGCAGAATGGGCCGATATCAATCATTTCACTTAACCACGTCAGACTTTTATAATAAATGTTTTGGCTGAGTGTGAGGTCACTCAATGTCAGCTCGATACCCCCTTTAACAGGGAGCTATAAGTCAATCCTGCCACCTTGAGAGTTATCTCTGATGTACGCTAAAATTGGTTGGTTTTCTATTGATCGAGCATTTGAGATACAAAAGCTTGAGAATTGTCTGCTATTTATTTGATGTGTTCCTGTGTTCGTCATACTTGGAGCCACGCTATCTGCTGTTTGAATGTGTCTCAAAGCTTCCCAGATCCGGCTTCCATAATTGTTTGGAAAATGGTGGTCAATTGTGGGCTACTCTTTTCTTCCTTGTGGATATTCAGAGATTTTATTTACACAAGCTGTTAACCCGGTTACTTTTACCCACCCCATCCCTAGGGAGGAGGTAGGAGTCGGGGTGTGGGTGAGGCATACTTCTTAAGGATGCTCGAAGCCTTCTCAAAAAATTATATCTTCAGTCAAAAGGCTCACATGTTGCAAAATATTGAAAGGAGGGTGCCTTAAATTGTGAAATCTTCTGTGACGGATCTCATTTTTCTGGAACTCCCTGACATCTGAGCCCTTGTGCTGCTGGAAGGGTTCCAAGAGCACCATAAAATTAGGGCTGGTCCTGTCTGAACTGAGTCCAGATCATTTCAAAGTGACTCAAGGCAGGGAAATAAATATTGAACCTAGTTAAATGTTGCTTGAGATTATGCTTGGCACTAGGTGTCCAGTCACTGATTTACTCTTAGGTTACACAGGTTATTTTGAGCTCAAATGGATATGCCAGGGTGGATTCATTCAATAGCGGCAATTATTTGCAAGTGCAGTTACATTTCTGACACATTTAGTGGAATGTAATGTAAAGATTTATGGGATGGTATTGGGTGGGGGGAGAAGATGTCAAAGACCTCGGTTTCACGCTACTTTATTCAACTCTGATCACACTGTTTTCCCCCATTCCTTGTCTTCTTTTCCTTACCTTCCTGGAATAAACTTTCTTTCTTTCTTCCCACTTGTTTTCTTTCTTTCTTCTTCCTTTCCTTTTTCAGGCAGTAACTTACAAGTTATGAATGAACGGTAAGAAATCAGGATCAAAGACTTGGAATGATCTGTAGCTCACCCCACCCTTTAAACTGCCCAAATACGTAGGGGTAGCTATTTGGAAAAGAAATGTTTTAAGTGGCCAGTTATGTGTGTAGTGAAGCAAAGGTGTCCCATATATAGCACATTTGCCCTAGGTACACACCTGCTTGAACCGGCCTGTGGCATTTTCAGTTCGGGACTGATGTTGGATTTGGTACCTCAGGGCCACAAGATAAGAAGTCGCAGGTACTCCCAGCCCTCTGCCTCCCCTCCCTTCAGCAAGAGGAGAACACTCCCCAGGGCCAAGTCTGATCTTGCCGTGTGATCTGAGGCTCTGGCTGCCCTGTCCAGTCCCAGCCCGGCCAGGCCCTGGAGCATCATTCTGCTAAGAACCACCTTTGGGGTCAGACAGACCCACATGGGACTCCTGATCTGTACTATGTTAGCTGTAGACCTTAGACAACTGACCTAAAACTCTCTAAGCTCAGTTTCCTTATCTGTAAAATGAGGTTGATAAGACCTCCTACCTTACAGGGCTATTGTGAAAATGTAATTGGGGTAATGCATGGAAAGTGCTTAGTTCAGCACCTGGCATACAGTAAATCAGTGGTAGGAGACCTCTCTGGTGGCGCAGTGGTTAAGAATCACCTGCCAGTGCAGGGGACACGGGTTCGAGCCCTGGTCCAGGAAGATCCCACATGCCACGGAGCAACTAAGCCCGTGCGTCACAACTCCTGAGCCTGCGATCTAGAGCCCGTGAGCCACAACTACTGAAGCCCGTGCGCCTAGAGCCCGTGCTCCGCAACCAGAGAAGCCACCGCAATGAGAAGGCCGCCCACCGCGACGAAGAGTAGCCCCTGCTCGCCGCAACTAGAGAAAGCCCGTGCGCAGCAACAAAGACCCAACATAGCCATAAATAAATAAATTCATTAAAAAATAAAAATAATAAGTGGTAGAACTTATAATAATTCTCTAAAAGTCAAACCACCTCTCTTTCTGAAAGGTCTGAAGACTCTGGGCACAGATGTAACCACAGCCCCCAGCCTCTACAGACCTCAGTGTACCGATGAGATAGTTCAGAGACCTGGCAGGGGTGCAAGATGGGGGCAGAGGAGGGGACCCACCACGGCAACCAGGCAGGGACACTCCTACCAGGACATATAACTGTTCCAGACAGGCCTGCTCTGGCTCTGAGCAGTTTCTACCTTGGCTTGGCAAAGTGCAGGGCCCTGCCCAACACGATTTAAAGCACACGCCTTTTTAACTTGCCTAAGACAACAAAGTGTAGATTAAATCCTGTTAGGAGAAAAATCAATAAGAAATATCTGTTGAACAAAGCTCTAGACTTAGACTGTCTTCTTTCAAAAACTATTTGATCCAACTTAAGTCCAGGACTCACAATTTGCGCGTGTTTAAGATTGTACGGTTCCCAAGGTACTTCCCCACACCTTATCTTACTTGAGCCTTCCCCAAACCTTTCAAGGTGGGTATTATAATATTACCTCCACTTTATGGATAAGAAGCTTATGCTCAGAGAGTTTTAGGTCAAGCCCAGTGTAACTCCGCTGATACCTGGTTATTTCTTGATCCCAGTGTTCCTGGCATTACACCGTTCAGCTTTTTCTCCCCACTGAGGCTTGGTCATCACAAACGCTACCAAACTTATGAACCTAATCTGGCTCTGATTAGAAACACGTCCTCTGTATACACTCTGAAGAGGGGCTCCACTTAAGTGGGGCGTGACAAATCTCTGCTTTTAAAATCTAGTCATGAATCTGCACCATATACTAAGGGACTTTCAGGAAAGAAACAGAATCCAAGAATTTCTGGGGGGCTCTTCACTGGGGAGCTTTAAGAAGCAGACTGGACATGAAGGGTGATTTACTTTTTAGCCAGTTGAATATAAACACCACGGTAAATTTAATGATGGAATGTCCTCAAAACCTCAGACAGAAGAGTCTCACTGAAGGCACAAATGAAGGGGGATTCTATAAACAGCGGCAGATCAGTTCCTGTGCTTCTCAGCCACGATGAATTATTTCTGTCCCTCCAAACACAACATTTTCAGAGGGTCCCCGTGGCCCCCCTCTTTGCTAAGTGGGGAAGAAAGACCTGAGCTGGTCAAAAGAGCAGTGCTCACAAAGAGAGGCAAACGGATCCAGTGATGTCGGTTTCACCCTCCCCTTTTCCCACCATGTGGAACACGAAGACAGACGATTCATGACTCCCAGTAACCACGTATGGATTATTCATCAGAGAAAGCATGATTTAAACCATCACTAGGAAATGATTATTTCAAAATGCCCCACAGAGCCCTTCCCCAGCCCACCTGAAGCTGTGAGGGTGGAGGTGGACATTCAGGGTGAACCAGAGCCGACACACAAAGCTCCCAGAAGAGCCCAGCTCCTTGACGCTGTCACGGTGGGGAGCCCAGGGACCAGGCCTTGACTGAACGTCAGCTACTCTGGGGGGCCGGAGAAACCGCCTTTTTTTGGGGCGGTTCCAAAGGGGTTTTCTTGCCTCGTTTTTAGCCCAGAGTAGAAAAGGTTGTTTCCTATGCAGAAAGCACACCCCTACCTTCCACATGGTGAGAGAACACTCAGCAAACACCCTCACTGAGCTAACTTAACTGATGGGGCTCTCGCTAAGCGGCCCTTGGACTAGAGCTGAGGCCAGCTAGAGCGTGCCCAGTGACGTCCGTAGAGCCCAAGATTTGGTTCCATTAATCTCTGTAGACAAATCAGCTGGGCATTTCCTGGCAGTGTTGAAACTGCCACGGTGGGTCCGATTAGGAAGCTGCTAGCACTACAAGTCCAAAGGTGACCCAGGGAGGGTCTTAGCTTCTACTGAGGGTAAGTAAGATCCCGTGGCTGCTCTGAAGGTGACCCTAGCAGAACAGAGCGAGGTCTCTGCTGGCAAGCCCATCACCCTCTCCGGATGGTGTGTGACCTCCTGCCACCACCAAGACACACATCTCTCCTACAACCAGAGACGGCTACGGCGCCTTGGACTAGAGGCAGGGCTGGGTGGCCGCAACCAGGACCTCCTCCCAGGAAGCTTGACAGACTTCTCCCCACAGGTGCTCTTCCAGTGCAGGGAGAGGGTGAAAGGCAGGAGCTGAGAGTCAGGCTGCCAAGGTTTGGATCCCAGCTCTGTCCACAAACCACATGAACCTCTCTGAGCTTCACGCTCCTCTTCTGCTGAAGGGGATAATCAAAGCCCCCACACAGCATCATGAGGTAGCTGAGGGATCAGCTGCATGGCTGGTATAAAGAGGTAGAACAGGACCTGACTCTGAGTAAACGCGGAGTCATGTTAGATAGGATTTTCCTCTTCCTGGGCACTAGGCCCACCATCTTCCCCTGTCCCCAAGACTCCATCCTGTCTGCCCTGTGGGGCAGTGCTTGTGCTCCAGGTCACTCCTCCCTTTATCCTTTTGAAACCTGCTTTTAGCTGCCATATAAGAAAGGGTCTGGGGCTTCCCTGGTGGCACAGTAGTTGAGAGTCCGCCTGCCGATGCAGTAATGAGCCTAGATCCCTGAGTCATCATATGGAGGCAAAATACCTAGGAGAACCATCCAACTGTCAATGACTGGGGCACGAGTGGGAAATGATTGTGCTGAGCCACTGCAATTTGGGGGTGTTTGTTACAGAAGCTGCCAGTTTTTCTTTATTGATCTACTTAGTGAATTCCCCAAACTGGATGAGCACTGGTGGCCACCAAGAAAGTAGGCATTTAGGTATACATACCAAGATTATTTTTTATAGAAGCTTCATCCCTTTAAAAATATCTGATTTGTATTATTAGTGAAAGAAATTAGTGATAATACTCTCAAAAGACACTCAGCCCTGGACTTCCCTGGTGGCGCAGTGGTTGAGAGTCCGCCTGCCGATGCAGGGGACACGGGTTCGTGCCCCGGTCCGGGAAGATCCCACATGCCGCAGAGTGGCTGGGCCCGTAAGCCATGGCCGCTGAGCCTGCGCATCCGGAGCCTGTGCTCCGCAACGGGAGAGGCCACAACAGTAAGAGGCCTGCATACCGCAAAAAAAAAAAAAAAAACAAGAATAAAGGAGAAAGCAGACCGGGGCCTTATAACCTAGACATTGCTTTTAGCATATACGACAGGTTTTATAGGTAGAGTCAAGGAGGACAGAAGAGATGGTACCACAAATTGCTTCACAGAAAAAATAAGGTTGAAGGGGACCCAGAATCCCAAGATGGGGGGCCAAGATGTAGACATCCTGTTTATAGCACCCACAAATCCAGGGCTACCAGGCTAGCCCATGGGCCTACGGCCTCCTGAGTCCTTGATGAAGAATGAATGAGATAAAATTTCACCTCCTCGTGTTTTCTCAAATCCAAGGGTACAGGCAACTGTACCCTTGATAAGTCAGTGCTCTGCAATTGTCTGGGATCAACCCAACCACATTAATTATCTCTCTGTCCCTCCTCACTCCACTTACATCTCCTCACACATTCACACACACTCCCTCCTTTTCTAGCTTTGACAAAATGAGACTACACAAAACACAGACTCTAAGGACCAAGCAAGGACAGGTGACGGAGACCGGGAGGACTCACACGTGCCCACGGATAAAGGCAAGATTTATCACCACAGGTTCCACTTCCTGTGCTCTCTGAAAACCATCTGTCTTCTTGCAGGTGGACGGTGACTGTCAACTGAAAAAAACGCACAACCTAAAGTTGAGAATTATGTTTTATTCGGTGGACATACTGAGGACTAAAGCCCGGAAGATAGCTTTTCAGATCCCTCTGAGGGACTGCACTGAAAAGGTAAGGGAGGAGCCAGGACATATAGGAGTTTTTTAAGAGAAAACAGATAGATGGAACATCAAAAGGTTACTGTTAATTAAAGAAACCAGACATCTCAAATGAATGAATTTAGTTAGCACTTTTCTATGTATGGGAAGATGCAAGAGTCTGGGCTCACTGAAATCATTCCTTTGATATGCACCTTAACTGTCTAGGACCAGTATCCTGATTTTCTCCACCCTAAATCCCCTCGGGGTGCACGGCTGGGGGTGGCTGCAGGGGCTGCTGTTTGATGGCCGCAACATCTTTTGTTTACTGACAGGGCAGGCAATGTTTCTCATCCACTTGACAATCCCACTCCTTTCCAACTCATACTCAGGCCACCATGACCCTGTGGCTGGCCACATGGCGGTGAAAAGGTGATGAAAAGGCCTGCTGGGCAGAAGGGACTGAAGTGGAATGAGGGCAGCCAAACGCTCCCCCCACCCCTGACAGGACATTATCCTCTGGCAATCGATGTGAGGGCTTCTCTGTGACCTGAGGAGCCCCTACCTCCTGCCGATGAATGAGGTAGTCCAGGGGGGGCTCCAGCTCCTGGAGGGAGGGCCTTGGCTGGTTTCAACAAACTTCATGCAGCACTAAGCCCAGCCCATCTCTGCGTAGCTCCAGGCATTTAACAAACGCTTTAAACGATGATGATGTAACCCTCTCAGCCTAGATCTATCAGGATCCCTAAGGCATGAAATGGTCCCCTGAGAAACGTCCATTATCTGAAGCTTTCCCTTTTGCTTAATTATATTGTCCTAATGTTCTTTTTCCACAGGATTTCTTCTCCCCCAGGTCCTCCACCCAAACCCAGCTTCACTGTGGGTTGGATTCACATAAAAGACCAGCACATTATAATTGTGATGATTTATCACTGAAGTTTCCTTGGGTTCAGATTGTTTCCTAATGTGGGTCATTTTTCATCATAAAGAGTCGGCTGATAATGATGTCATTTCCACTGCTTGAATTTTGAGGCAGTGGCCACACATCACAGAGTTTAAATGACTGTCTATAGGGCAGCAACATCATGTCATTATCAGTTTAAAGCAGTTCGCTGCTTTACTCCTAGGGACGGAACAAGAATTGGTGCCTCCTAGAACTCATCAAACAAGAGCAGGATGCCAGGAATACACATCTGTTTGGGGAGCTGGGGCGACGGGTGCTGAGACGGGGGCGGGGTGGGGAGGGGGTGAAGCAAACCTGTTTTGTGTGAAGCTGTGGGGTAAGTATCAGATGAAAAGGCCGAAGTCACGCTTGACAGAAAAGAAGCCACACTGCCGATCACTGGATAGCTTACATGTACTCTCCCCCAATCATTTAACTGTGATTCCACAGCAAGATTAGCGAGAAAGAACTGAAATCACTCACGAAAGGAGCTTTGGACTAAAACCCATCTACCAGACAAGCCAAGAAGTGTGCCTCCCATGGAGTGAGTGGGCCTGGGACAGGACTGGAACACGACCTCAATTTTTGTGCGTGAAATATGGATATGAAACAAAATCACGTTATATATGTGCTTAAAACAAATAGTTGCATCAGTAAAATCCCAGGGCTTGCAGGTCCTAAATCATTGCTGCCCCAGATGTTCCGTTTTCTGCTGTATGCCTTGAACCATCTCCCCCTGCGGCCCTGTCTTCTGGAACCCCTCTAAGATGGCCCGCAGAGATTCAAAGTTCGCAACTTGAGCCCAGGCCTGCCTGCCATGGCCTTTCTCATTTCACCCAACATGTTTTCCCTCCTCTCCAACTTTTTATTTTGAAAATTTTCCAACTTAAAGAAAAATTGTAAGAAAAGTATAATGAATAGCTCACCTAGATTCACCAGTTGTCCATACCGTCCCAAATTTGCTTTCTCTCTCTGTAGACATATTTACACATATTTTTATTTCACCATTTAGAATGAGTTGCTTTAGCTTTATAACTTCATGACATGTCCACCCCTACATACTTCAGGGTGTATCTCAAAAGAACAAAAAGATTCTCTTCATTTCCACAATATGATTACCTTATTCAAAAAATGTAACATTGATACAATACTGTCATCTAATATATAGTGCTTGAGTTCTCCAATTGTCCCTATAAAGTCTTATGTAACTGATTGAAATGTATATGTATATATTTTAATTGTATATGTATATACAGGTATATAATATAGAGATAATGATACATAGAGTTATATCTCCAGGATTTAATCAAGGATCTCATATTGCATTTATTTGACATGTCTCGTTACTCTGGTTTCCTTTTTGCTTTGTTATGCTTTGAGTTTGTTTTTGTTTTGTTCTGTGATACTGGGTTGGTCTTAGGAGTCTCAGTATAGAGTCACAATTTTTTCAAAAAAGGTATTTCTTCGTATAATGGAGATATGTCAAGAGGACATAGGATCTAGCTTGCAGGAATTCCCAGTGGGAAAACTGGCATAATTTGAACATCCAAATGGCTAATGACAGAAACAACTATAACACATTGGTGGGTGGGGAGGGGAGAATATATTCTGATATGAAAAAAATAAAGTGAGAAGGAAGTTCTTTACAGGAGAAAACTAACTAATAAATAAAGAAGGAATTCAGAAAATTACCATTTCATAGCCATCAGAGTAATACTCAGACAAGAACCATCATAACCCAGTCCATATTTATATCTCCCCTCCCCCATAGTAAGAACCCAAGTTCCCACCATCCCCAGTATTTGGGTCATTTGCTGGGTCCTGCAATACACATTTGTTGGGTCCTGCAATACACACAACAGTTTCAAGATTGCTACACAATTACCACAACGAACAGCTTAGGTAAAGTTCCAGGTTTCTTTGCAATTTAATTTTTTCTTAGAAAAAAATCATATTGAGAGTACACAGAATACTGTGTTTAAAAGTGATTTGAATAACTTCTCTTATGTGAGACTTTTACCTATTTGATATAAAGTTAGGTTCTTCTTTTTCTGTTTAAATTCAATATCTATCTTTTTTTCACCTTTGGTAATTCAATTTTATTTTTTGGAAATAGAAACCATTAACACAGCTTAAAAGTCAAAACCAAGTCAACAGGTACAAAGAGAGGTCCCTACCCCTGCACATGTCCCACTCAGCCCCTGTAGATAACCAATTTCATCAGTTTCTGCCTTATTTTTCTTGGGTTTCTTTTTGCAAAAATTAGAAGCTTTGTCAATAACTTTTTAAAGCCACAAACATTTGCATCCATTTTGTAATAACTGTTTTCAAATTTTGGAAAAATTATGAGAAAACTCGAAAAGACAGATTCATTCCAAGAACATTCCTTCCCATTTCCTGCTTGGAGTTAGAGGAAGTATCTTTGTTTCCTTTTCAAAGGACATCAGAAAAGGTGGAAAGTAGGGAATAGGGAGAATGATGGAGGCCAAACCCAGCCACGTGACTTAGGGAGCTAAGCATCATCAAAGTCCTCAAAATGTGTATTTTTCTTCTGTCTGAGCAGCAAATGAAAAAGTAACTAACTTGCCCCACTTCTGATTCTCTTGCCACTGATATGATCAAAACAACCAGCCCAGCTATAGCACTTCCTAAGCTAAAACCAAATCTGATCATGTCATTCTCTAGCTTAAAACCCTTCCCTGGCTCCGCATTGCCTTCAGGATAAATCCCCAACTTACAAAGCCTTCAGAAGGCTGCCCTCTCCAGCCTTGCCTCACGTGTACATACACGCACGCGAGTGATTCCCAACTGCTTGGTTCTTTCCTCACCCTGCTCTTTGCTTTGCTAAAATGGATCCCACTACTTGAAATGCTCTTCCCAAAATGGGCCAGTAAGTCTGCTGGATGGGCTTCACTTTGATCAGTCCCATGAAGCAAGTCTGTTCTTTGAGCCCTCGGGAAGCCTCTTAAACTACAAAGCTCCCCATGTCCACAACTTGGGTGTTGGGTGTGTACCAGAACCTCCTGAGATTGCAACTTCTGTTGTCTAACATAAGAGAGAGACATGACAGGACACGAGGTTTGAGTTTAACTTTCAAGCCAAGGACAGGCGGAGGAAGGCTCATGACTGTGACAGTACAGCACTTAGCTCCAGCCTATCGGGTCCTGCGCTGTGCTGCATCCCTAAGCCCTCCCGGTGGTGAGGTCCACTGTCTCCCACCCAGTGCCTCTCCTGCCTTAGGCCTTCCAAGTTCCCAATCCTGTAATCTTATGGCTCTATCTGCCTCACCTCTGCTTCCCTTTTTTGCATTTTCAACCAGGCGAGTAAACAGTCTCCTGAGGGACCTCTTCCTTTGACTTCTCTTCTCACATTCTTATTTCCTGGATCCCACATCAGACCCAACACAGCACTCTAGTAATCCCATAAATCCTGACATTTCATCTTGGTCTGGTTCCTTCTATTGTCTTCCTCTCCTTCCTCCCACTTGAAGAGATGCTAACAGAGCAGTGATTTTTAGGCTTTCCTGTGAAAAAGAATCACCTAAGGAATTTCTGACTCAGTAGCTCATGGGTGGGGCCCTAAGATCTACCATTCCCAGCATGGACCTGGAAAGGTGGTCCTAGGACCACTTTAAGTAAAACAGTAAGTAGACTATCTGAGTGCTTTATGTCACCCTTCACCTTAACTGGGCCCTCTGAATGCTAGAGATAGTCTTCCTCCTAATTACTCAAAACGACCATTCACCAGACATCATAACTGGAATCTGGGCAGACGATCCATCTCACCAGAACAACTGCCCCCAGCTGGTCCAGGCAGGAACTACAGCTCTAAGACACTTCCAGCTCTTTACCCCAATTAGATCCTTACCTTGAAATAAATTTACCTTTGAGATATGAATAATATTTTATTTTCCACTCAAGTAATAGAAATTATTCTGCTGCCTACTTATACTCTCTTTGTTTATTCACATCAATGTGATTTTTATTAGAATAGAATAATAATGCTTATCTATGTATTTCATTTTTAAAGATATTTAGATAGTACACATATTTAGAATTCATCACCCAACTTGCAGAAACAATTCCACTAACATCCATCTAATCACACACTACCTTCCTCAAATATATATTGTAATAGCAAAGTGGGCTAGACATCTATGGAGTTGATACAGATTAGTGAGAATTACTACCACCTGGTACATGCATGGCAACTAGAAGTGGCAGAAAGCGTCAGGACCAGTCATGAACAGAGTCTGAAGGAGGCAATACAGAGCCAAGTCCAAAGGAGGCACAGGATAGGGGCTGGGAATGGGGATCTGTTTTCCTCTGGCCTTTGGGACATGAGCATACTTATCTTCTGAGAGTGTCAGAAGCGATTTTGGCCAAAAATGCACATGGTTTTACATGCAAAGATTTTTTTTAAGCGTCTTGAAAAAAAATCAGAAGAAAGAGATTTCCAAGAGGTGGATAAGGAATCGCAGACTACAATAAGACTTTGGAAAAAGGAAGTGGAGTGTGTGACACAGACAGGGGTATAAAGCCTCCGTATCACGTGACCATGGCAGGACCGTGACTTGCCACACCTCACACGGGCAGTAGCAGGTGTGGTTGGTTACATGTGAGGTTCTGGGTCTTTCTGCCAGAGTTTTACTTTCTGCCACTTGCCAGGTGTGATGGCGGGTGAGTTATTTAGTCTCTGAAGCCTTTTCCATCCACCTGAAGAGAGACAGTTTTAACTCATATAACTGTGGTGATTGACTAAGGAATTGTTTTTTGCAAGTTGGGTAATGGAAAGATAATTGTAAGTATGTATACTATCTCAGTCCCTTTAAACATTACCATTATTTTTTATTGTGGTTAAATATACACAACATAAATTTTATACTTTTAACCATTTTTAAGTGTACAAGTCAGTGGCATTAAGTACATTCACATTTTTGTGTAACTATCACCACTATTCATTTCCAGAATATTTTCATCATCCTGAACTGAAACTCTATTATTTTTTTGATCCATTAACTGGTTTTGGTCACGTTCATAAATTTTTTAGCATGGTACCTAATGCATGTTAACTGTCAGCATAACATCAGGGAACATGGGGTTTCATTTTAGCTTTTGAGTTTCTCTTTTGAGCAGTTCTATTTGTAGGAATTAATGTTTTATTGTTTTTACTCTTTCTTTTAGAAGTCTTCTAAAGAACAAAGAGAAAAACTGCTTTTTTAAAAAAAGAATGAAACTCATTGTATCTTGAATTTTTATAAGTTTAAGATACATTATGGGATGTTAGCAATTTTATTTTTCCCATATCTTAAAATATTTTGCTATTCATCATCTTAGGCATTATTTGATATTACTCATCAATTATTCTCAACTATGCTAAAACACACTAAAATAATGTGAAATGGAAAAATAATGGAATTGCCTAAAAGGTTGATGCAATAATGAAATAAACTATCACTATTACATCACCCTTCAGTTTTCCTGTTGTCTTGCCCCAAGTATTGCAGCATCTTTCAAGGATTAAGACAGGGGATACCATCTTTGTTGTTTTTTAAAAATCTTTCAGTCAACACAGCTGAGAATTTATAATTTTTATTTTCTACCCATAATGGAAAAAATAAGGAAATTTATAGAAGTTGTTTCACAATCATTAAACAAATCAGAAGATTAATGCAAAGAGACTTCATGTAAGTAAAATCTCAGACTATGAGTCTTCAGGTGACGATCTCCTAGTTGAATTTTCTCAAACTCTCGAATCATTGAGTGGCTACTATATTTCTAAAGACAAAAAGGAAATGCAGTGTACTCAATGAGCTAGTCGCTCAGTAAGAACTTCATTATGTGATGTTTTGCTGAAAAACGAACTACCATATTCTTTCATCTTTATGATACTGTACACCAAAATTTTGCTTGATACGGGTCATAAGTGGACAAGGCAGATACATATAAAAGGGTGGATGAAAGAAAACAGACAATGTAAATGTCAAAAATTCTACTGATCACTCTAATTCATGTTTATAAATCTGAAATGTTTTGCATTTATGGAACAAAGATGGCTGTCCTCTCAAAATTATGAGCCATCAAAGTTTTCAAAAGTGTTATATTTTGATGACGCTAATGGCAAGAAGATAAAATCAGAAGAAATGGTAAGCTAAAAGTTTTAGAGATGTATTTGAAATCTGGAATCAGATTTACACGACGAATATGTTCCAGAATCATACATGACAATTGATGGCCAGTTAATAGTGTTCAAAGGAAGTTGCCCATTTTTGGTATATGTACCTTCCAAACCAGGAAAACATGGAATAAAAAACCGGGATTCACTATGTTGAAATTTTTATTAAAATTTCTAATAAAGTTGTTTTTCACTCTATCTCTGATTTTACTTCTGTAAATTACTCATAAAATGACTTAAAAATATAAAAGCATAAAAAGGATTCTTTGGAGGCAAATGGTAAATATTGACAAATATTCCTGGTATACCAAGGATTAAGCAAGCACTCAGTAAACTTTGTTGTTACTGTCACTATCATCATCATCACAGTCTACAGAGTCTTAGATTTATCCTGAGAAAGAAACCACATCCCATGATCCATGAAACAATAAGAAGGACTCATGAACACCAGCAGGTTTGAGGTATCTTGTTGCCACATCCAGCACAGAAGGGTGCCTAGAGTGCGCTCCCACTGTGGTACACAAAAGGCCTGATGTGGCCATTCGCAAGGTGAGCCCTCTTCCTGGAGTGTGTGTGAGACACAGCGCAAAGCCTGCCAAGAGGCATCACTCTCCCTGACCGCCACCCGCTTCCACTGATTCACAGAGAATTGAGCCGCCACCAAAAGACCTGGTAATGTACCTTCCATGACTTTTAAGAGCTCAATCCTTTAAAATAAAAAGAAAAACTTGTATCCCAAGTTCTTTTGATCAAAGGCTGTGACTTTCAATGAAGAAGAAGGCTATGAGAAGTGACCATCTGGCTGGAGGAGGGAGTACCCATAGGAAAAATTCACACCACTGATTCCAAAAAAGGACACCACGAGGGTCACAGAAAGGAAAACAGAAATGGAGGAATTTTTTTAATAACTCTGAAATGAAAAACATAAGAAAGTGGTTAAGGAAGAATACTTGGAGATTCAAATCTCTCTCTCTCTCTCTCTCTCTCTCTCTCTCTCTCTCTCTCTCTCTGTGTGTGTGTGTGTGTGTGTGTGTGTGTGTGTGTGTGTGTATGTATGTTTCTATCTTATCTATCTATCTACCTATCTATGTAGATCTATGTAATTTTTTTAAATTAGTAAATGTGACCTCTTGGGTTTATCCAGTACAAGGAAGAACTTTCCAGTCACAGAGGGATCCTTTAGTGGGGAAAAAGTGATCAGAAGACTGTGGTTGGTCCCCAGGTAGACATATAGTCAAGTAGTGGCCAAAAGACCACCCAAAAAAACCATTCCTGAGCTGGGAAAACTGGATTCCCTCTAAGGTCCCTTCCATCTGAACTGAGGATAACACAATGGTTAAGAGAATGTGGGTCCTGGAATCAGAATGTCTGGGTTCAAATTCCAGCCCAGGCTTTACTGAGACACACTATTTAACCTGACTAAACCTAACTTGCATTATCTGTGGGCAAGTGGGGCCCAATGATGACAGTGGTACCCACCTGGGCACAATATGTTCTGTTTGCCCCTGTGCAAGGGTGCCCCTTGCACCCCTCACTAGCCCCCTTTCTGCCCAGGAGACCGGCCTGGATGAAATTCCTCAACAGACTCCTTGTTGGGTGCAACAGCCTCCTGCCCCAGCAGGAGACTGCAGGGAGGGAGAAGGATGAGGGTGGGGCAGTGATGCCGTTGGCTCTCTCCTTCTCTCTATCCTATCTGACTGGCTGTGTCCTTCAAGTGAAGGTCCCTGTGCTTTCCAGGCAGCCCTATCTACATAACTCTTTCCTTCTAGATTCTGGGAATTCCTCCCCTCCCTCAACCCTCCAGGCTCAGAGGTGACTAGCCCAAAGATACTGCACTCTCTCTTGTGGATCCCTATACCTGCTTTCCCTATAGACTGCAAATAGTCTACTTATTAAACCCTCTTCCAATGATCTTAATGGGAAGTTGCATCTGTGCTTTGCTGGGACCCTGACTACTTTAAAGGTTGTTGAGAGGGTTAATGTGCCTGACACTTAGCAAACAATCATCACAATGATATTTGTATCCTCCTTTCTCTTGTCTCCCACTCCTCTTTTCACCCAGGATTAACCCTTCTACACAGTTCCCCTTCCGATTCTTCAACAGAGGAGTCAGAAAACTTCTTCTGCAAAGGCCCGGAGAGTTAATGTTTTAGGCTTCGTGGGCTACACAGCCTGTCACCATGGCTCAACTCTGCCCTTGTAGAACAGAGCAGCCGCAGGCAATATGCAAACAATAAGTGTGGCTATGTTCCCATAACATTTTATTTATGAACACTGATATTTGCATTTCGTATAATTTTCATGGGTCAGGAAATGTTCTCCTTTTGATTATTTTTCAACCATTTGAAAATGTAAAAACCCATCTTCAGCTCTCAAGTTATACAAAAACAGGCAACAGGAAGTCTTTGGACTATAGGCCATAGTTTGCCAACCCCTGATTTAACAGAGTTCTAAGATTTAACATTTACACCTCAGCAGAGAGCTTTTATGCTCCAAATCATTATTCTACTTTTTTTTTCTACTTTCCTGTTTTTTTAATTTAAGAATTTGATTCTTTGAAGCCAAAGCTTGCTGACTCTTTACCATGATCTTTGTTAACTGACTTCCAAAATCCTGTTCCATAGCCCATTCAGACCCCTCCCCTCCCTAGTACCTTCTGGGGACAATGTCCTTGAAGCTGTTCCCATACCATAAACCCATCCCACCACTGTTTCATCTATGAAAAAACACATCCAGGACCAGCCCAGTGTGATTCACTCCATGGAAATAACAATGTGGTATATCTGGTCATAGCCTGTGTACTGGCAATGTTGAGAAGATGAAGTCAGTCTTTGCAGGATTCCACCTGATTATGTCCTGGTACCCATTCAGGACATTTACTGATATCTGATGATTTACTGGTCTGATGGCAATTCTCTCCTCCCTCCCTTTCTCCAAAGGCCAATCTGATCAGTTGGTGCAAAAGTGCTAGTAGATGCTAAGCTGCTAACCCACTCCAACAGACATACCATGACTTATACAGACACAGATATTCTTGAATTTCATCAAGTCTTTAAAATAATTCCTTACCTAAGCAGTGGTTTGCAACCCTGGCTACACATTAGAATCACCTGGAAAGCATTTTAAAATGCTGATGTGCAGATCCCACCCTACAATGACTACAAGGTTATCTGCAGTTTTACAAAGGTTCCCAGCAAATTCTAGGGCAAAGTGAGGCTTGAGAATTATGGACTTAGAGGATGGCCAAGGGAGAGATTTTCAGGCAGCTGAAGGAGGTCACAATGCACCCATTCAAATCATGAATGCTTTATTTTTCTTACTCTCCCATGCAGAGTTGCAGAAAAGAAGGCAATTGAAAGCTACAGTAATCAAGACAGTATGGTACTGGCACAAAAACAGAAATATAGATCAATGGAACAGGATAGAAAGCCCAGAGATAAACCCACGCACATATGGTCACCTTATCTTATATAAAGGAGGCAAGAATATAGAATGGAGAAAAGACAGCCTCTTCAATAAGTGGTGCTGGGAAAACTGGACAGCTACATGGAAAAGAATGAAATTAGAACACTCCCTAACACCATACACAAAAATAAACTCAAAATGGATTAAAGACCTAAATGTAAGGTCAGACACTATCAAACTCTTAGAGGAAAACACAGGCAGACACTCTATGACATAAATCACAGCAAGATCCTTTTTGACCCACCTCCTAGAGAAATGGAAATAAAAGGAAAAATAAACAAATGGGACCTAATGAAACTTCAAAGCTTTTGCACAGCAAAGGAGATCATAAACAAGACCAAAAGACAACCCTCAGAATGGGAGAAAATATTTGCAAATGAAGCAACTGAAAAAGGACTAATCTCCAAAATTTACAAGCAGCTCATGCAGCTCAATATCAAAAAAACAAGCAACCCAATCCAAAAATGGGCAGAAGACCTAAATAGACATTTCTCCAAAGAAGATATACAGATTGCCAACAAACACATGAAAGAATGCTCAACATCACTAATCATTAGAGAAATGCAAATCAAAACTACAATGAGATATCATCTCACACCAGTCAGAATGGCCATCATCAAAAAATCTACACACAATAAATGCTGGAGAGGGTGTGGAGAAAAGGGAACCCTCTTGCACTGTTGGTGCAAATGTAAATTGATACAGCCACTATGGAGAACAGTATGAAGGTTCCTTATAAAACTAAAAATAGGACTACCATATGACCCAGCAATCCCACTACTGGGCATATACCCTGAGAAAACCATAATTCAAAAAGAGTCATGTACCATAATGTTCATTGCACCTCTATTTACAATAGCCAGGACATGGAACCAACCTAAGTGTCCATCAACAGATGAATGGATAAAGAAGATGTGGCACATA